>NW_015150633.1:444436-448277 GCF_000732505.1 Cyprinodon variegatus | reverse complement strand
AATCCAGTTGGTTAGCACCTAAGCCTAGTATCTTCTGAGAACCTTTTTGTTGCCATCGAATCCAGACTGGATTCTAACCCTTTTTCTCTGCTTTCAGGAAACCTGTCTTTTTCCTGTGAAGCTCTGGAAGAGCTTAACCTGCCGAGCCTGCCCTCTGAGCCAAACCCGAAGACTCTTCTCTGGATTCCCATGCAGCTCAGGACTAAGAGCTTGAAACTCAGAACCAAGGTCTGCCTTCAAGCTAGAAGTAAGACGCTGAAGCAGTTATCGGACTCTGCTGAACGAAACAATCTCTGGATCCCAACAGTTCCTCCCTCAAGGCTTTATCAGGACTCCTCAAGGTACAAACCTGAAAACCTTAAAGACTCAAACTCAACAGAGCCAACGCTAACTAAACTGTCTCCCTCACAGACTCCAGTGAACCAGCCCCCCCAGGCCTGAACCAGTACCAGTGTTATTTCCATGTGCTTTGTGAAACAATAAACCTGTTAAACTTTTATTCTGTCTCCGTGGTGTTCTGCATCTTGGGCCTCTCAGTAACCCATCATGACATGGAACAAATCAAAATGTAAAAAATCTTAAAATTACATAGGAAAAGATGAATCTCTAGCAACTGTTTTACCTTGCAAAGTTTAAAAACCCTTCAAACTAATTCTTGCAGATACAGCTTTCCAAACATTTCTTTCTATATTCTCCAATCAGCAGAAAAACAAACTACTGAATAGTTTAACACAGGGGTCAGTTACATCATTGCAAATTTCAACAGCCCCTTTTCCTTGTTTTTCTTACTTTCCTTTTTTTTTAATGAAACAACATTAACAATGAAAGTCCTTTCTGACATTTCCAGAATACTTCCCACTCACATATATCAGTGCAATTGCTACCATCTGGGAGAATTTTGTCATTTTCAAAAGTGTTCCGGCTTACACAAATACATGTCTTTCTGCTAAAGGGAAACACTCAGCATGTCCTTCTTTGTCCTTCATTTCTCTCTTATGAGGCATATCTAGTTACATAAACATAAGATTGTTTTTGTTTTTTTATTCTTTATTAGGATTATATGGATAAACTGCACCCAGAAAAAAAATAATTAAATCAAATGGGAATTAAGATGTGTTTGTCTATTTCACACTTGAGCTGCTGGTTTATGTTCAGGAGCAAACCTAATTAATTCTGCACAATGGTAATGAAGTCATATCATTGTAACTGTTACGCAAGACAATCCCTCACTTTACTGCTGCTATTGTTATAGAAAGAATGCAATTGCTCTTCATTTTTCTTCCTTTTGTATTTTGCTCTAATTTCCTTTCTTATTTAATTTGTGTATGGTACATTAAAAGCTGAATAAATTTTTTTTTTCAATTTTCAAAACCTTATTACAAGAAATTGTTAATTTAAAATTATGTATTTTTTATTTAGTAAGACTTTTAAAAATACACAATCCATTTTTCTCCCTCAATATTTCTTTATGAGCTCTGTAAGAAGCAGTTATGTTATATGAAATTATTATGGGCCTCTTTATTTTCCAATATTTAGGTTGAAGCAGATGATGTGAGTTGGTCGACGTTTATCGAGCTTGTCAGAGCTTAGTCTCGGCACCATCTCTGTCGGAGGGAGAAGTAAACAAAGTTTACTTTTCCAGGTTTTATGATTGTGTTTAATCTCTGAATGTAACTGATTTTCATATTTTTCGTACAGTATTTAGCAGTTTGGGATACTTAGTAAAGGGCAACAAAAAAAAATGTAACTGTCTGGATCTTTGTTACTTTTCCAAATAATCATTTATGTCATATAGCTAGGGCAAACCAAACCTGTTTTTACATCTTTTCCTTTGCACTTAAAATTTTGCTGATCATGCAATTTAACACACTCATTTGCATATTTTATAAATCGGGCCTTTATGTCTTTCACAGTGAGTGGAAGACATGTAACATATTTAAAATTATACAGCTTGAATCTTTTTCAGTTTTTCACATTGCAGTCACATCATTTAATATATTTTATTGAGAAATTGCAGTGTGTCATAGACCAAGAAAATGTATAGAAGAAGGTGGAAACAACAATCCCCATCCCAATCCAAAGAGCCTCCTTTATATTAATGCATCACTCTAATTTCCACTCAAACTATTTCCTTGCAATATTCCTCTATTTAGTAAATATGTTCCAACTGCATATAATTTAATATTACTATTCTATGAAAGTCTTAATGTTTTTTTTTAACCATAAAAAATAACAAAGAACAGGCAACTCATTTGACAGTTCAGCGATGAAATTTGTTAGATTGCTAAATCAGAACTGTGTTATTCAACATATGCCTTACATTTAACTTCCCATAATAACCCATTATATGTTAAATACAAAAGCAATATCTGCAGATCTATACATTAAAATAATCAGGAGATCAAATTAATAAGAGTATCACCTACAGAATCATAACCTAGCGAGTTAAACAGATGACAGGAAAACTGTTGTATACACGCCACAATCTTGTACACTAGTGAAAATGGATGTGAAGAAAGCCATTGGTGAAAGAATGCAATGACAAATCACAGTTTGTCACAAGAGGGCCAGATTAGACCAGATGGTCTACATGTAAATGCTACAAGGATTGAGGCTACACTGTAAAAATTCAAAGCAACAAGATGCTAAAGATTTTTTTTTTACTTTTGCCTTCAGTTGTTAATGTTACTAATGTTTATTAGCTCAGAAATAGTTCTTCCAACTTAAAATTTCTTTATTCACCTACCCAGATGGCCAGCCTTAAGTGACAAGGACCAACAATGGATCACATTATGGAATGATAGTAAATTAATGAAAATTTTCCACTATGCAGCTTTCAATACCTAGCTTCCTGCATGCATGACAATCAGTTTACCAGCTGAGTTATGTATGTGTCTATGGCCTTTTATTAAGAAGACGAGCATTCACTAGTGTTCTCGCCAAGAACGTTCTTGACAACAACATAGGAAAGTATGGACATAAGGAGGACAAGAGAAAATTTCTGTGTCAATTGGAACAGAAACATACTCATGACAGCACCACAGGCATGGCTCAACTGGACCTGGATTTCAACTTGTGTTGTAGAAAGTCTCCAGATAAATAAGGTTTTTAATTTAGGTGGGGAATAGCCTCTCACCTATAGACAGCTGGAGATAGGCACCAGCACCCCTCGCAACCCCGCTTGGGATAAGCATGACGGAAAATGGACGTATGAATTTCGGTGGGGAATAATGATTAACACAGTCAGATATATACAAATAAAATCAATGTTTTGCTAAATAAAGCAAAAAAAAGTGTTTTCAGAACCAGTGGTACTTCACACACAGCTATACCTAAATAGGGCGGCTGCAGATGGGCTGCGGTGAGCTTCTTTTTTTTTTTTTTTTTTTTTTTTTTTTTAAGCACACATTAAATCAGTAAATGGGCCATACAGTAAAGCTTAAAAACTATAATGTTCTTGGCTGAAATGGTCTTAAAACGTACTTTTGTAGAACAACGGAAAGGCAAAAATGAACTTTTAACTTACAGTGGGCACTGGTTGGAAATGGACGGTTTCCTGCATGATTCCTGTGTGATTCCTGAGTGAATCACGATGTATTTCCTGAGGCCAGTATCTTTTTTTTCAAAAAGAACTGCAATGTACCCGGACAACCACCAGGCGGCACTTGGGAGCTCTGCCGTGCTAAAGGTGACGTTTGTGGGCCTTCAGTCAACTGAAAAGTTTATTGAGACCATTTGCATAAACAACCAAAATCTTATGATGATATGATGTTTTTGATTAAAATACAGTTAATTCATTAATTTAACATAGTGACTGCATTATCTTATTTCATACACCTCC
>NW_015150633.1:440674-442176 GCF_000732505.1 Cyprinodon variegatus | reverse complement strand
TGTCCTCCTCAGCGGTGAACCCACTCCTGACCAGTCAACCACCCCCTTGGACCAGTTCATTTATTGTGCATTTCTGTAATTAAACCTTTGAACTTTTTCTCTGCCTCCGAGTGTTTCTGCATGTGGGTTAGACATCTTAATCCCAACATGACAGATTCAATTAAGTGCCTGAAAAATAATAAATCACCGCTATCTGAGTTTTATAAATCAT
Source organism: Cyprinodon variegatus (assembly GCF_000732505.1). Classification (NCBI taxonomy): domain Eukaryota; kingdom Metazoa; phylum Chordata; class Actinopteri; order Cyprinodontiformes; family Cyprinodontidae; genus Cyprinodon; species Cyprinodon variegatus. The sequence goes on along the minus strand of NW_015150633.1, from coordinate 441,965 downwards.
TCGCTGAAGATCTTGCTCCATTCTTATTGGCGGTCTATAATGAAAGTATTACTAAAGGAACTCTTCCTCCCACCCTAACTCAAGGACTGATTACTCTTATTCCCAAACCAAAGAAGGATCTGTTACTTATAGATAACTGGCGTCCAATTAGTCTACTAAATAACGATTACAATATCCTGGCCACAATTTTTGCTAAGCGATTAAAGTTAGTTCTGGATGATATTATTGAAGAAACACAATCAGGCTTTTTAAGAAATAGACACATCTCAAATAACATTAGGCTTCTGCTCGACATATTAGATTACCCCGATTTGATAAATGATGAAAGCTTTATCCTTTTCCTGGACTTTTACAAAGCATTTGATTCAATTGAACACAACTTTATTTTTGAATCATTAAACCTATTTGGTTTTGGTCATTTTTTCTGAAGTACTATTAAAACTTTATATAATAATGGAAATAGTTCAATCAAATTGAAAAACGGAACATCCCCAAGATTCAATTACCTCTTCATAGAAGCTGTGGACGTAGGAGGAACAGCAATAACTACCAAGTGTAGAAACCAAGAAACTGGAGAGATTGTTGTAATAAAAATTCCAATAGACAAGGATGATTCCGAGTCAAAGGCGGAAAAAGAGATCTTAACTAAAATCAAAGAGCTTGGACCGGACAACTACAACATAGTGAAGTTTTATGAATATTTTAACTACAAAACAAAGCATTGCTTCGTGTTTGAAAAGCTGGATATCGATTTGCTAAGTTTTACAGAAACAATTGTAGGTAGTGGACTACATTTGTCTGACATTCGCCTTATTGCTCAACAGGTACTGGTTGCTTTAGATTTTCTACATAGTAATGGAATAGTACATAAAGATATCAAGATTGACAACATAATGCTGGTAGACCGCTCCTCTCTAAAACTCAAAGTAATTGATATGGGTTTCTCTGAGGAGATAGGATCAATGTCAAATATTTGTGTTAGCCCTGTTCTTTTCAGGCCTCCGGAGGGAATTATGAGTGACAAGCTAGATGCCAGTTTGGATATGTGGTGTCTAGGCATCACTTTGATCTGTTTCTACCTTAAAGATTTCCTGTTTTATTATGATACTCCTGACGAAACATTGGCGGCAATTGTTAAAATGTTGGGTGAACCACGCTGCAGTGAGAATTTTTCCTCTTGGAAAAGTATAATTAAGAAGTATGATCCTGAGGTCACGCTGCAGTCTTTGGATGACCTGCTTAAAATCCGTCCAACAACACAAGACCCTGCTGAAAGGGTGGATTTACTAAG
>NW_015150633.1:436192-437721 GCF_000732505.1 Cyprinodon variegatus | reverse complement strand
TCTGTGAAAACTCCCTTGGAAGCTGCTGCTGCTGCAGCGCATGCTGGGAAAGATGTCAGTGCTTTCACCGTGCGCACATGGGGTTTCCCAACTTCCCTCAAAAAGCTATCAAACAGTTGATATTCTTTGTTCTGCTGTTTAGAAAATCTTATTTTGGAAAACAATGAGGGAAATCTGTTGGCCAAACAAGTTTTCTCTTTGTCAGTGGAATAGTTATTTTTTTCTGTGTTGGTTTAATTTGAAAACTTTAATAAAATCAATTACTAGTTATACTTTTTATAGTTTAGAACTGCACATTATTGTGAAAACAACCATCAACACCAACAAACGTAAACCTTACAGTTTCATGCATTTTTGATAATTTTCTTCAGCAGTGAAGGTGGATAAAGCTTAGCATGTAGAGTGCTGGAGGAAAACTTGGTAAAGTCTGATGTATAATTTCAGCAGAAAAGATGAAACTTTTTAAATAAAAAAATAGAAAAATGTAGCTTTCTTAATGTACACCCAAAGTTACAATATAATGTAAAGTCTTTTCTTCCTTCGTATTAGCCTAGTCAAAGTCTACACAGGAAGACGGTGTTTAGCACCACTCCATCCAATTTGTTTTGCATTCAAGAACACGCAAAACTGATACATAATAGAAAAGACTTGAAGCTCTACTATGCAGAAAACAGTTGTTGAAGACACTTTAATTCAGGGGCTCCATAGAAATGCATGCATCACTGTCAATATTTTATAACTAAGAACTTTCTGATCATTAAATTGGTTTTGCCTATCTCATAATATTCCATTAAAAAGTATAAAAAGTTTCCTTTGGTAAAGCAACAATGTTTAAGAGGCGATAATATCTTTGTGAAGCACTCTCTGTCACTATATGCATGGTGTAGCACAAAACCTAAAATTCTAAGATCATTAAAATACAATCATGTGTTTGTTTGTTTTTTAATAGAAATGATTTGCAAAGAAAGTATAAGGTTGCATGAAAAAACTGAAGCAAAGATATCAGAAAACAAACTCAGACCTCATGTGTATCAAGCTTTGGATTGGCTGAAAAAGGGGACAGAATTAGGATCCACTGGGGTGCATTTTGGTTTAAGTACCAGCAGAGAACTCATGCAAACTCCATGCAGAAAGATCCAAGGCAAGGCAAGCCAAGTTTATTTGTATAGCATGATTCCGTACATGGACAATTCTAATTGCTTTACATGAATAAGATAATAAAATTGAGAAAAAATATATAAAGCAGAATACAAGCAAATAAATAATAAAAAAAAAAAAAAATGAGTAAAACAAATACAATAGTTGGACCACAACCTTAAACTAAAAGGTAAGTGATTCAAATTAGGGCTTTCATGCTGCAAGGCAGCAGTGCTACAAACTGAAAAACTTAAAAAAAAAAAAAATGAGTAAAACAAATACAATAGTTGGACCACAACCTTAAACTAAAAGGTAAGTGATTAAAATTAGGGCTTTCATGCTGCAAGGCAGCAGTGCTACAAACTGAAAAACTTAAAAAAAAAAATTATTTT
>NW_015150633.1:432005-433788 GCF_000732505.1 Cyprinodon variegatus | reverse complement strand
AATATTACAGGATTATTTCTTGAATTGCAGTAGATCAATATATCTATGTAGGTGAAATGTTCTGGCAGCAGGTGAAAATGAAGTCTAAAAACGTTGTTCTAATATGTAGAACCTGTGCATTATCTCATGCATCCCTCATGTTGATTCAGTTTTCTTTTACACAGGAAAATGGTTGTTTGCAGCCTGCGTTCTTGTCTCAAACCTCCACTCAACCTGACATTTACAACAAAAAAGATTTTTTTTTTCTCAAATTTTCCATGCTGTCATGTAAAAAGTCAATTTATGTGTTTTTTTTAATCTATACTAGGAAACATGTTTTCAATTTTAAATAATCAACATAATATTGTAATTTTAGGGGTTTTAAAATAAATCTAAACATAAATAATTTGCAACAAAGGGAATGGAAACATCTTCAATGGGAGGTTAATATTTGTGAACAATTATAGAGAAATTATTTTTTTTCCAAATATCTAAAATAATATTAAGAGGCATTACTGGTAATTTTGTATAATTTTATTAAGAGAATTCAGTGCTACTGTTCCATGACAAAAATGACAGAAACCTGCATTTTTGGTTCTTTCTATTTTCTTACAGAGAGGCAGGCATATTTGACTTCTGAGACCAGGGTCACAAACAGTCTAATCTAGCAATAAAAAACAGAAGGACACCTGTTTACAATAAAGCCCATTAATATCAGAAGAATGGAGTCACGGGGTGCTAATTTATTCACCTATATCCACATGATGCTTTGTCTCAATTTAATTGAATTCATTGTTTTTATTGGCATACATTTTTATTGGTTCTTTATCTTTATCGTTAAAATGATCAAGAGCCATTGAGAGAAGGTCATTGTTGATCTAGACTGACAAGTTCACGACCCCGGACTTCTTAGGATTACCCAGCAAGGAAGTATTGTAAAACTTAAATTCCAATTCCTAAAAAGTTACCTATACAGCTACATATACAGCTGATTATTTAAAATAATTTAACTTAGAGCAATCATAGCTCCTAAACAAAGTGTTGACAGAAGAAATCAACAGCAAAGTGCAGTAAAAACATCTATGAGGTTATCTCAGATTTATTATATGGATTTAATGATATATACATAGCTTACAGTACTGCAAGAGAGTACTACTCTATACTGTATAGGAACCTGCCGTTTGGACATGCCTCTGATTTCTGGGATGAGAAATGTCTAGTATTAATCGACAATCTCAGGGAAACAGCCTTTGTTACATATTAATAATGTCCTGAATTAAACACTGGTTTGTTATTAGGTCATTCTCATTTTAAGATTCTATTAAAAAAATCCGCCTCAAGCATTATTTTACTGTAGCTTCCCTTGCTCACTAATCTGAGTAAAAAAAACATAAAGAAATAACTGATATCAATAAATTACACACATTAGTACTTAAAACCCATTCATTAGTAAACAAAGGCTTCTGCTTCAGATATCAAATTAAATATTTGGAACGTTTCCGGTTTGTATGTAATATTCCAATAAAACATACTACTCAGATTCTCAATTCCCAGTCAAAGGAAACACACATTATTGTGTTAATGGGTCTGAGTAAATAGTGTGAACAAACTGGTATACTTTAAGGTCATGTCAATATTATACTGAAAGTTTGTTTCTATAATGTACCTTATATTCTCACACAGGGTACTTGAGTGACTTATAACCTAGGCTGAAACAACTAATCTGATTAATTGTGAATAATCAATTAGTGAAATAATCGTCAACTAATTTAGTAATCGGTTAATCATTTAATGGAGTATAGAG
>NW_015150633.1:426911-429343 GCF_000732505.1 Cyprinodon variegatus | reverse complement strand
CACAGAGCTGACTTACGGCGATGCCGTTTCTTACGCCGAGGGGTCTTCGGAGCTGAGCTAACAGGTTTGATGATTGATTTTGGCAACAAGTTAACGGGTTGAAAAATTAGAGTTCCAGAATGGATTACTGGTTCAGAGGCTAGAAAATCAGGCATGGGAACAGGTTCAGAAACAAAGGTGACGGGTTCAGGTGTCTGATCAGGCTGGCGGGGAACTCTAACTGTTTGAGGTGTAACTTGTGGGCCTATTTTGAGTCCTTTAACAGATGGAGCTAAGTGGAGATCGAGTATATGAGAGCAGAGACTGACCTGGCGCAGAAAGGAACTGGAATCCTGAGTCTGAGGCTGGACGGCTCTGGATCTGGTTTGCAGTTCAAAATCTAACCCAATAGCTAGCTCTATGAGGTCCTCAAGGTTAGCTGGCTCATCGTAAAATGCTAGCTCGTTCCTGACTGGTTCATTCAGAGCTAGGAGATAAGCGGTTTTGAGCGCAGACTCATTCCACCCGGAAGCGGCTGCTTTAACCCGGAAATCAAAAGAAAACTCGGCTACAGATCTTTCTCCCGGTTTAGTTTCAAAAAGTCCACTAGAAACGATGGACCTATTAGTGATCTGATTAAAATTCCTTTCAAACTCCTGGATGAATCTCTCATATGTACAGTTAAAACTAGTTTCGGACGGAAATCTGGTCTCCGCCCATTCAAGGGCTTCTCTGGACAGGAATGACACAACAAAAGCTATCCTACTCTTATCATCAAGAAAACTCGACTCGTAAAATTAAAAAAATAGCTGACACTGGAACAGGAATCTCCTGAACTTACTTGGGTTGCCGGAAAATCTCTCAGGCAGTGAAGGGCTGAATTCTGAAAACGACGGGCTGGGTTCTGACCAGAAAGGAAGATTACTATCTTGAACTGGAAGTGACGTCACTGCCGGTGACCTAGGAGGCGGAAGTGGATCCGGAACTGGACGTACTGCTGGCGGGGCGTTAGCATTACCCATGTAGCTGGCATAAGTTTGAAGCATTTGATTCTGGTGTTCGAAAGTATGCAACTCACGGAGGGTATAGCATGTCCAAGGATCTGAGCGTCCCATTCCTCAAACCACCGACGGAGGTGATCTGCTGGGCTCTGTGTTTGGCCGCAGTGTTCTGTCATGATGGGTTAATGATGCAAGCCCATATGCAGAACACAACGGAGGCTGGGTAAAAGTTTAACAGAGTTTATTTGCACAAAAACACAAGATTATGAACTGGATCTGGAACTGGTCCGGGCTGGTTCACTGAAGTCTTGACTGGGACCAGAGACTGTTGGTTAGCAGAGTTCACGGGGAGCTAAAGCGACTAGCTTCAGCCTTAGCATGGCAGACCTTGATCTGAGCTTCCAGCTCTTCACAGAGAACAGCAGGGGATATCCACATAGGAAATCTTCAGGTTGATTCCACATAGGAATCTTCAGGTAAACTCCACATAGGAATCTTCAGGTAAATTCCACATAGGAATCTTCAGGTTGGCTCACCAGGGCAGATTAGCAGGTTAAGCTCACCCAGAGCTTCAGGGTAGAGACCGGTTTCCTGTGAGGCAGCTCACCCAGAGCGACAGGTTTCCTGTGAGGCACAAACAAAGGAGAGTTAGAATCTGATCTCTTACTAGAGACAACTAAGATTCTTTCAGATAAAGATGCTCAGGTTGCTAACCAAACTAAGATCAACACTGCGGCGTGGAAGCAAGGTCTGGCAGGTGTTTATAAAGGGAAGGTCTCTTAATGAGTAGATGCTTCTCAGGTGTGCTGGAAGATTCCAGCCCTAGGAGACCCATGGCGCACTCTGCTGGAGACAGGGGGTAATTTCCAGATCCCAACAGTAACTCCAGCCCTAAGAGAAAACAACAAAGGGCAGAAGAGGATCCTCGGCGCCCTCTGGTGGGCAAGCCTGAGGATCCCAACAGAACCCTTAGTTGCAACCCTATCAAAACCCTTTTCTTGATAATGCTAAGCTACTGTTTTTTGGAAGTATTAGCTCTGACAGAAAGAAATTTTTTTGCCCATCTTTAATTAAGAAAAAAAAAAGTGTGAGTCTCCTAAAATGCTGACTTTATGAAAGGAGTTTGGTGTTTATTACCCAACAGTCTCATCTATGTTTTTTCATATTGCCACCTCCTAAATTCCACCTCACCAATACTATTATGCAGGAGAGAGTCCTTGGGGGGTGAAGGAACCCTCCTTATTGTTGCTTATTCATTGGGAAGTGATCATATTGCTTAGCAGCTTCTTAGGCAAGTCCGTGACTAACCAAAAGACATAAAGAAAATGCAGGAAACAAGTATTTGGGACACAAGAATATTAGAAAATTCACTGGGAAGTCCGTTAAGGTGTACTGTATGTGGATAAGACTGTGTAAAGGAGGGAGTAGGTAAAGCCTGAGAATACCCCTTTA
>NW_015150633.1:394635-425311 GCF_000732505.1 Cyprinodon variegatus | reverse complement strand
TCACCTTTCTTCCCCATACTGATGCTCGGTTTGAACTGCAGGAGATTGTCTTGAAGATGTCTACAAGCCTAAATGCACTAAGTTGCCGTCATGTGATTGGCTGCTTAGAAATTAAGTGTTGACGAGCAGTTGGACAGGTGTACCTAATAAAGTGGCCGGTGAGTGTATATATTTTTCTGTCATTGTATGAATCATGAAGCAGCCACTATCTTGAAATCAATTCAATGTTGCTTCAGCTGAAAACTTTTTTGTTTCTTTCTGGAGGTATGAGACAAGTTTAGAAGATTGTTTACTTATAATAGTATATGCTGGCACATTAACCATACCTGATTAGTCCGTTGAACCAAATTCATTTTTTAACTCAAGAGGTCCAGTTTTCTGATTTGAAAACTAGAATTTTGGACTTTTAACTTTCCAGGAACATAACTTAACCTTTAAATAACTTAATATATTAAGTGATAAAATACTGATGTGTTTCTTCGTTTTGGGTTTTATTCTCATTAAAAAACACTGTCCTATGGTGTACATGATTCAGATCTGCGACTTGGTTTTGTGCATTTAACAAACTACACTGGAGATAAATACCCTTATCAACTAACACAGGGGTCTCAAACCGGTTCCAGAAAGAGCAGTGTAGCTGCAGGTTTTCTTTTCAACTAAGCAATCGTACACCAGACTCCAGTCATCTTATCAACTGAGTGCAATCTGAACATGATGACTTGATGAGATGAAAGGAGTCTGGTATGCTTTTGCTTGTTTGGAAAGAAAACCTGCAGCCAAACGGCCCTTTCTGGAATCGGTTTGACACCCCTGACACAGGGGTGCTCAAGTCTAGTCTTCAAGAACTACTTTTTCTGCAACTTTTTATGCACCCCATTTTTAACACACCTGAATCAAATGCGTGGCTCGTTACCATGCCTCTGCTGGGCCAAATGAAGAGATTGAGCCTTTCGACTCAGGTGTGTAAGAGAAGAGATGCATCAAAAAGTTACAGGATGGTATCTCTTGAGGACTGGACTTAAGCATTTTGATTTAACAGTTGGTCTTAGAACAAGGGACCAAGACATTCTACTTATTTTGTGACACTTAGTGAAATGCAAACTGCAATTCTCTACATTTATCCTCTTTAGTTTGACAGATTGAAATTAATCGTTTTGCCCTCATGAAGTCATTATCATATATTAGGAGGTTTACTACTGTACCTTCAATAATGCAGCAAGATCTTTAAAGCTTTAACTGCTTTGAGACATCAGTCAAAAAACTAAAACAGAAAAAACACTGTACAGTACCCAGACATAAAATATTTTTTCATCTGACTCCATTCCACACAACTTCTCACAGTTTAAAAAATAGTTTTCTGTAGTTCATATGTTCAAAAGCATTAGAGGCAACTCAGAAAAATATATAGACTGCAAAAACTAAAAACTTGATCATTCATTTAAGTCACATACCATTGCCATATTTAGGCTCAAACCTAAATTAATGCTCTATTGATATTACATGTTCATCAAATCTTTTGTCTTTCTCCAGAGAAAAATTACAAATATTAAGTTTCCAGCTACTGTGGATATTGGCAAATAAATGTTTAGGGTAATGTTTCTTCGTCTGCTGCGATACACTATTACAGTATCATTATTAATATTACCGTAACATAAAATAGCTTATGTATACTTGGTTAGAATAACACTACTTTCAAATACCATTCAGAAATTCCCCTGCGGAAAATTTTCTGTCAGGGGTTCTGTAAAGAGGCTAATGTGTCCTCATTAAAAACTAAAGCTAGAGAGGGTTTTAGTTTCTTCTAACAAACCAGAAATACGGAAAGCACCACTTTCCTCCCTCTGAGATCGAAACCTCTTCCTGCATACTGATAAATCTATTGGCATTTCTTTCTTGATTGCTCAAATTTAGGAGCCCCTGACACTATGGAACCACAAATGCATCTTTAAGTGCTCATTTGCATAATGATATATTATGTTGTTTACAATAAGGAAACAACAATTAGACAAAGGTTAGACTACCGCAGAACATAGGTACTTCTGTCATTACTGGAGGTAAACAATTTATTTGTTTTATTGTCATGGAAAAGAATGAGTTATCAAACAATGCATTTAAAACTATTTTAACTATATTTTGTCACATGCGGTTTAAGGAATTATAAAGCTTCATAACAAAAACGTATTCATATTCTAGTTTACCATCAAACTCACTGAAGGTTGTTTTTTTTTTAACAATATGTTTAATTATTAACGCTACTGGTAATAATTGTATAAAATAATCATGTCAATAAAGTTGTGGTGTATGCATGTAGACAGTGTATTAAAGCACTGCATTAAAAAAAAAAGGAGGTAGAAGAAAAAAAAAAATAAAACTACAGAGGATAGGAATGGTTCTCTGATTGTTCCTTAATTGAAATGTATGGCCCGCCTGATGGTGGTGTTTAATCTTAGAGGAATTCTTAAACCTGCTGTAGGTGTTTAATGTTTCAGGTAAAAACCAAATTATGCATTAAATGTGCACCAACCAATGTGTATGGAGGCCTCATTAATTCACTTTGTTTCCAAATATTCAAATGTAAAGCGGTCTGTCAGTCTGGTGGTGGTCAATTTGAACTGGAGCTGAACAGCTGTGCACAGATGTTAATATCCTCTGAGAACTGACCACACTACATCTCCCAAACCCCTGTTGGCTTTGCTGTAGAGGCAGACATGAAAATTAAAAACGGTGAGCTTCAGCAAGTAAACAGCTGTCCCTCTCTCTGTTATCATTCATCTCTTTGCTGACTGATTGAACTTTATTCCTCCCACTTCCATATAGTCTTAGACAAATAACGGCCTGCTACATTTTGATAGAAGAGGAAAATGACATTGGAAATACATAATTTGCATACAGTATATTTTATTTACAATAACATTTTCATTTAATTACCTTTTTAAAATATTTAACCTTTATAGATACATTTTCTTATGCTTAATGCAAATTCAATATGATAGTGCATTTAAGTGTTATTTTTTCCAAAAATATCAATCTAGTTGCTTTTATCCCAATAACCTATTTATGTATTTATTTACCAATTTCATTGTCATGTGTTGCTACACATTATGGAAGTATCCATCAGGCTTACCGATCGATCAATTGTTGGGGTCACGACAACAGAAAATATAAATAAAAAACTAGGATCTATTTTATTTGTCACAGTAATAGTGTTTCAAATCAAATTAAATCCAATTCATGACAAGAAGTATTGTTTTCTTTAAGCAAATACAACCTCATTTGGAAATGTAATAAATCTTTTATCTATGTAGGGAATTATAAACACATTTGTATAAATTGTGTTTTTTTTTCTTTGACCTTTCAGCTGTACTGAAATGTGAAAACACAGACTTGGCCTGTCTTGATACAAATGGGATTTGAACCCAGGTACCTCACATTACAGGCAATAACGTCAGTATGTGAACAGTTTGTATAAATATCAATATAAGTTTATTTTTTTATTTATATATAGCCACATCTGTTGGAGAGAATAACCATGCTGGTGTTTCTCAGCGAGATCTAACAAGCACCATTTAATAAATAGGTAGATATGTTCATCAATTTCCACACAGGTTCACTCAGAAAGAGGTTCCAACATAAATTGCAGACTTTCTTACTTTAATTTGCTGTAAAGATTTTAACCTCTCAATCTCTCTGTCTGCAAACATTACTTCATGTCAGCTCATTATGCTCTCCTAGTGGGCGTCTTGGCATGCCAAATTGAGATCGGTTAAGAATTTAAAATGGCAGCACCAGCGTCTCTTCGACTGCGTAACTCAAGCCAACAGTGAATGTCAAATGGTGTCCAGAAAATGACTGTTGATTTTGGAAAGTTCCCACTGGAACAGCTGGGCAGTCATAATGAGTTTGGAAGAGGTGTCTGTTTCGCCTGCCTGGCTGAGTGAGAATGTAACCCAGCTGGCAAATTGTTTGGTGAAAGAAAATAAGTTGTGTTAATATAATGATGTTTTTTCCCTAGCGGCTGAACATACGGTAAGAAAATATTTCAACTTGATTGGATGATATTAAGAAGGACATAATGTGCAGTCTCAAGAGAGATTATTAATATGCTTGTTGTAGTTTATCAAGATATGTTTGTTTGCACTTATGTTGTCTAAAGGCATAAACTAAAGTTTTATATTGTAGGTACCGGTAAGTCCTATTCCTGGGTTAGTTAATATATACATATAGTGGTTGAATTTTATGCTCATTTATTGCATTTCAATTCTATCCATAAAATTTATTCCCATTGCTTCACTTGAATTTAAGAAATGTTGAGGATTTTTTAGTGAAATCAACAATGATATTTATTTTTTCAGTACTAATGCTAATACTGGAAACATTTATGAAGCACTTATTATAATAGCAACCGCAACAATTAGCTGCAGATATAAAAATCAAGTAAAAGAAAAACAGGAATCCACAAAAGAAAAGAAAACAATAAATACCAATAATAAAATAACATAGGCAAGAATAAAAACAGAAAGCCTGTGTCAAAAGCTAAAGATTAAAAGGTTTATAGAAGATTTTTAAAAGTGGACATTAGATGGGCACATCTAATTTGTAATGGGAGATTATTCTATATCTGGGATCAGCAACACTGAAAGCTGTGTCCTCTCTGACATTCTGTTTAGATCTTACCAACATAAAAAGACAGTAACAAAAATAAAGTGATAAAGTTTAGGAAAGGATAGATCGAACACTGAACAGAAAAAGAGACAGTTTTTTGGTACCTAGGTGACGACGACTAACAGACCAGGTGAAGTGATCGAAAAATAGAGACAGGTAATGTAAGTACTTAGAAAATCGATAACTCAAAATAAAACAGAACTAAAAAGGCAAAAAAAGATTGAAATAAAATATTTGATCTGAAAACCTATCATAACAAGAATTTTTCTTTTCATGTTCACAATATATATTTATTTTTCACTTCACCTTTGGACATCACTTTAAATGGTATATTAGATCCATCAGTGGGAGCAGAAGATACTCATTAATAGATCAATTTTACTTGTTTAAACTAAAAACACGATGATCATCATGATTGAAGATTAAGCAGTTTTCTTTTTTTTTTTTTAAAGAGAAGCATAATGTCTGCATGATGAAAGTCTGGGGATGCTGTTGAAACATATCATGTAATTCTGGATCTTACATATTTATACCCCTTCCCTTTTTGCCATTTCACAGCCAAAAACTACAAATGAAATGTTTGTTGCTGGACATAAAATAATAAATACAAAAAAATATGAAATGGAAGACAGTATTTACAAGGTTTTCTCAACATTTTATTAAAATGATCAAATAATTCAGATAAGTATGCTTTGCATTAGAGACACTCCCTAAAATCCTTTTACAAAGGTAGAACCAATTTTTATTACAATTACAACTGAACATCTTTTGGGGCATTCTCTCCCAGCTTAGTAAAAGAAACTAAAAGGAAGAAAAAGGTAATTCTTCTGTACATATTAGCGGAGCCTCAGTCAGAATAGATAAGGAACATCTACAAAGATAATTTTTGAAAGACTTGAGTCTTCTTTTAAGTCTTTAGGCTTTTTTCTTTCAGGGGTTTCCACATGACTTATATGTCTCCAACTAACCCTGTTGACGAGATTTTGTTGCCACACACTGGGCAGGTGTTTGTTAACAACTAACAACATTGAACATCAAAAATTAGATTTCTATCATCAGATTCATTACCCTATCTGACACTCTTTTTAACTCAAGAACTCCTGACAAACTCCTTCAAGATAACACCAACACAATTTCTTCTTCAATCCATACCATAGTTGAAAGGCTTAAACCCTGCTCCAAGCCTCTAGTCTTGCTTTCTTTGCACCTTGTCTCCTGAACACACGGTATGTCCACCTTCCTCTCCTTCATCATGTCTGGCAAATCTGAATTTTCCTGCCTTAGTCCTAAAATGTATGGCTCCTACTTTTAATTCTTGGCCATTTCCTTTCCTCTTTTCTTTGTGCTTATGGACACAGTGCCCTCCCATTGTTACACCTCTTCTTTATTTACCCATAGAAGCGCAATTTCTACAAGTATTCTGTTGGTCCACAGCAGCAGTAGCATTTTTTCTCTTGACTGATCCGGTATCGAGATTAAATATTTGACTCATATTATTACTTTGTCAAAGGTTACATGCTGGATGCCCTTTGTTATTTAACCCTCTTCAGTTATGCAGGCTTGGGACCAGGGTAAAATAAGACACAGGAGACTATGTCTGCTTTGAGGTTACATTTCTTGCTGCAGATTCTCAACTATTTAGGAAGAAGCCCTGAAGGTCTGAACATCACTTGTCTAAATCTTCATTTTTAATCAGCTTTTCATTGCTCAAAAAGGCATGTTCACAGAATAATCTATGTCCATTATGTTTCACTGTTGAAGTGTTTTAAGGGTAAGGTACATTGTTAAATTTCTGCTTCATATAATGATTTGAATGTAGTCCAAAATACTCAACTATGGTCACATAATTTTATGTTATATTTATCCAACACAGGATGGTTACATAGACATAAAATTGTGATAATTTAAGATTGTCGATATTTGAAAATGAATTGCATACTATGTAATCATCCCTAACTGGACTCTTTGCCAGTTATTTTTTGTTTTTGTTCTGGTATCTCTGGCATGATTATTCTGCCTACAGCTACTGTCATTTAGGTCTAGCTCTACTGAAGGATGATTAGTCTCACCCTCTTTTAGATGATGGTCACTATAGCACTAAAAGAGGGTCTGCCTAAGACATTATAAAGGAATCATCTTTTCTCTTTGGTCATCTGCTTATGCCAACACCTCAGACACGTGGGCTAAAAGGAGTCTTTCTGTAGATCAGATAAAAAAAAATATGTCTCACATCAATCAATCTATTTTTATCAGCAAGCATATGAGGCAATGTCAAAGAGTTCTGTAATATAGGTTACCTATAGGTGAACCTCCTCATTGCTTAGCATTATCAAGTTATTTTTCTCATTCAAACTTTAAAGTTCAAATTTGTTGTTTAAAGCTCTTGAATCTTATCTGTTTGTTTCAATGAGTGCAGAAAGCTAAGGAATCCCTAATCTCTGCTGTGGGAAATAGAGATTTTTCTATTTACTTTTTGACACTAATGATGGCACATCAGCCTTCCCACAAGACACACGGTTTGATATTTCCTGACAGGCAGATCTGCTTTATCCTCTGTCTATCCAGCTGCCATGTGGCATCAGTGCAGGCAGACAGAGGCAGGGGAAAGCACAGCTAGATCAAGACCACCTCAGAAACTCCCGCCCGTCATTTTCCTGTAAAACTCTCACTGACAGCCTTAGTCATCACTGCCAGTAAAACAAATAACAACAGGGATGAGCAAAAAGCATTAGGAATGCAGAGAGACAGCATACTACGAAATTATACAGGAGGCGACCCTGCCTGGTGTATAGCAGTCACAGATTTATTTAATCTAGGATGGTTTATGGTTCATCTTCCTGTAGCCAGTCAGTTTTTAAAAATCAGAGCAACATTCTGCATTCAACCCAAAATATTTTTGCAGTCTGCTGGCTACAGCAAAGCTGCACTGAATATTGTAAACCTCTGGTTGCAGAGTTCAAGAGAACAATTGCGCTGTTATTTTCTGCCAATACAGTCAGAATTTATTCCCAATGTAGATTAGTTTTGCTTGTTCAGCTTGTAATTCAGAGCTGCAGTTTTTAGTTTTGGTTTTGATAGTAGTCAGTCTGTCAGTCATTCTTTTGTGTTCAAATAAACTAATTGACATTTTGTATAGCTGTTCCTTTCTCACATGATACCATCTTTTTCCATCATAGTGCCAAAGGGACCTTCAAACAAACCATATCTTACTCATCTATTTAAACAATTGCATATTACTTCTTTTTAGTTAACTATTCCAATAACTGTTTTTTTTTCTACCCTTTTTGTTATGATGCCTTTTTTCCCTGCAGAGACTTTTTTAGCCTATTTTCGGGGGTTCACAGGCAACCCTAATTTGCCTCAAAGCACCCCTAAAATAACAATTTTTTTTAATACTTTATGCATTTTTTACAATAGGAAACAAACAAAACAAAGAAAATATGACATTGTAAAAACTATGCAGTGTTTTGTTATTCAACCCCTTCAATTATGTTCAGGGGTCTTTTACACGAAGCATGTTTACCGAAAACTCTAAATTTTCTAATCTCTGATTTTCTGGTTCACAAAGAAAGTTTCCTCAACCTCTCTTTCAGTCACCTTAGTAACGTTCTCCTCAGAGATAACCTGGTCGGTAGCAGGTTTTCTTCAGTAAACACGGAATGTTCTCTGTCTCCACTCTCCTTACACTCAATCATGTTGTTTATTTCCTGATTTAGTCAGATTATCATTGTAGTTTTGTGCATAAGAATATATATAAATATATATATATATATATATATATATATATATATATATATATATATATATATATATATATATAAGTAGTCTTGGCACACAAAAGAACTTCATTTCATGAAAACTGATTCAAAACTTTCCATGAAATTATTTAAATTAAAAACTTCTTGCTTTGCTTGTTGGGTTTTTGACACATGTCTTAGATACAATGCACAATTGATCCAATTAATGAAAAGGTAATTATTGTTAAGAAAAGGTCTCTTTGTAGAAGTCCTCAACAATTCAAAAAAGGAAAAAGCTTAACACAGGTATGAAAGGACTGAACTCCATCTTACAACCAAAAAAATGGGAGAGAAATCTTCTTCCCAAAGATCATCGGCAACAACATAAATAATGCTCCTGCCTCAGTTGCCAATATTTGCAAAGTGATATTTCATAAAAGAATATGATAATCTAATAAGATAAAACTTTTTTATGTTCAGGGAGAAAACAATTTTGTTACTATGGATAAGAGATACACACAAACACATCTTCATGTCTTTTTGTAAGATCTTTTGATATCTACTTTTTATAAACATGACACAATATTTAATTTCAGAGTTGCTATAGTTTTCGTTTAATCTGTAAAGATAGTCTGTCATCACTCTCATTAATTTGTTTCAACTGCAATAATGTTTTTTTCTTTATTAATATTATTCTGTATCTATTCTGTATAATATTATTCTGTATCTGTAATAATATTATTCTATATCTCTCTCTACATCCTCTGCCATTGTACCATTAAGAGTTTGGTGGCCACAATAACCATAGAAATTTTGCTTGTCAAATTTGCACCCAACTTTCAGGCTAATAAATAAAGAACCTAAAACTGCAGATGCAGTTGAGTTTCAGATTTGGAAAATTGCTTTTTATATTGTAAATGTTGTAATTACATATCCTATATGTATGAATCTGAGTTTTCTCATTAGAATATGACCAACATATTGATGTAGGGACAAAAAAAAAAAGTTTTCTCCTGCTGTATGCTGAACTGGAAACATAAATCATTTTCCACCTTAAGATCTGCTCTTAACGTATAAACGTGTTTGCACCAGTTTCAAGACATGCAAACTTCCTGAAGGTCAGGCCCCTAAACGTTTGCAGCTAGAGGTATCATACTGTAAGTATCAGTTACAAGTAGACGTTTAAGAACAAAAAGTGATAACTGATTTTACTCTCAGCTATGGAAGCCCACAAGTGCACAAGAAGAAAAAAAATCCTGATTTTTAAAAATCAACTCCTCACAAATAGATTATTTGATAATAATATAAGATTAATGAGTTGCTCAGCCCTAATCAGACCACAGCACATGCCGCTACATTGTAAGAAACCAACCCCTCACATCAGCTGACAGTCATAATGGTAAAAGAGTGATGATTCGGGGTATTTAAGGAACAAAAGCCCAAGTAGATAGTTGGACCGATAAGACCATGTTGTCCAGCACAACAGCAAATCTGCAAGTTAATGGTCAAGTGCTAAAAAGATCACCTAAATAGAGCCCTGCTTAAAGGAATGCTCAAAACCTTCAGGAAACCACCACAATCTGGTCCAATTTTGTGCAATTAAAGGGACCAGAAAAATTTTTTATATTAGGCAACTAATTCAGTGTGTTACTGCTAATCCTGGTTCTACAGTTACTCAGTAATGAGATTTCCTCAGCATTTTAAATTGATTTAAATATGGTATAGACAAACAAACCTATTCGAGTGATACATTATTACATTGAAAATTACCAAAATAATTACAGTGTACACAAGTTAGGTAAATAATATCAAACATCAGTCAAATAACTAAGATCAAAACAAAACTTGTATTTAATATTTGAATATTAAATAGTTTTTTAAATATTGTTATATTTAAAAAACATTTTTTTAAATATTACAATATTTGAAGAGTTATATTTTATGTATCCAATAAACATGAGTTTTATTTTCAGTAGAAACAACAATAAGCTTATAAATAAAATCCATGGACAAACATCTATCACTTGTGCGTTGAATATATCTGAAAAGGTACTAAGGCTTATGATTTCAGCAAAGTTGGATCTTTTGCTGATCCAATAGTGACAGGAATACAAAAAGCCTAAAATTGGGTGCACAACAACCTAAACTGAACTCAGAGAAATACTAAACTAACTTTAAATTTCCATCCAACATATGTTCCTTACAGATGTGTTGGCTCTAAATTAAAATACTTAATCTGAGAAATAAAACTGTGCAAACAAAAGAATCCCAGCACACAGAGAGATTGTATTATAATGATCAAAGTAAAGCTATGGATGACTGCAGAACCTACAGAAAAGCCAAATATATTACATGGTTCAATATGTTACTTTTCAAAACAGCGTAAGTGAAACATGGTCAGTCGAGAAAGAACTAACACTGAGTCCATCTGTGTTGATACTTGGCTGTGAACACACTGAGCCATAGTGTCACAGGAAATTGATTCTTTTATGTACAATAGCGAAATATTGACTGAGGCAGGTAACTGGGAAAAAATGCTCTTTTGAGGCCAGACATAGTTTGGAGAGAGAGGGTCTATACTGTTCTACAGAACACACAGAGGGGCTTCTCTGAAGTGTCGCTTTAAAAGAATCTCATTTATCAGTGCTCAGGCAGTTTGCTTGATAGAATTCCTGAAGACTGAATAGGAACCTCTTCTACTCTTCCCTATTGTCTGTCATACCTGCTGGCAAATAGATTACCAGCACATATAACACTATGGAAGTCTGAAATAAAAGAGTTGTGTCAATGATAGATAGAGTTAAGCATGGATATGAATACAACTTTTCCATTTCTGTTTAGCTGGCTTTAAATAAGACACAATGGAGAACTAGCCGGAGACCCACTGCTGCATCCTTTAGAGAAGGATAGCTCCGAGCCTGGTATTATATCTGTCTGATTTAGAGTTGTAATTATCCAGTCAGGAAAGATACCGTAAGATGTCTAAGACCATGACTGATACTAATACTTGACACGCGTTCATTTTGAAAAAAAAAAACAACCTGTTTTAAAGAAGCAGTTTTAACAGTACCGTGGTTATCTAATCAGATCTCTACTTTCACTGAAGTTGGAGTTTGCTTAACTTTTTTCAAAAGACTAATTCCCCTGTGGTTTTTACTTCCTGCTCTCTTCAGTGTTGTCTTTCATTTCTGGGTCATAAGAGGGAGAACAGACTTGGGTGTGTGGAGACTGTTCCTGCGGAGAAGGTGTGTAAACACTCTGCAAGCTCACTCAGGAGGTAAACATGACAAGGCTTTTCTTACCCCACTTTTCTCAACTTTGATGTTTGGGAGATGACATTAAGATTCTAGAGGGAGAGTCAGTGTCGTGATGTGTTTATCTGATATTCTATAACCTGGGAGTGGGAGGTGAAAAAGTCTACAAGGAGTTTTAAGACTTTAGCGCTGCTGACATTATTCCATTGCTGCTATGACGCTAGCTTTCTGCGCCAGGGATATTTTAAGATTAAAGAACTGTAGAGAGGAGGTTTCCTGTAACCTTTCAATGATATTACACCAGGAGTGATTTTAGTTGAGTGCTTTAAAGGTGTCACAATAGTCTTCACAATTTAAAAGAAGTGACTGACACTGGCTTTTAATGCAACATTAATCTTCATGAGGTAACAGTAACTGACAATGTGTTTTTAAATCACTTTAGGGGAGTTTTGGGAAATTTTTTCCTGCAGAATTGTTTTAGTTTAGCCATACTGGATGGTTTGGTTAACAAAATGATCATATTTAACATCAAGGCATGAAATCTGAATCAAATTCAGAGGTTTAAAAGAACTCTCCAAACACTTTACACATTTCCCAGTCAGAGTTTAACCTATTTGTGTGATTTAGATCACAGTAATAAGAACCCAAGTGCACCTGTTTAAGTTTGCCAACTGGTAAGTTGTTGTCATCACAGGTGAGATCCATACCCTGATGGTGCCTCCAGACTGTGGCCGTGGTGATTTTTTCCTGAGCACCGCGGGGAGTTCACATCTCTGCATTTCAGATGTACTGTGTTTACACCGTGGACCGCATCATCAAATAGGAGGAGCTTTAGCTGCATGAATCTGACACCCCACTGACGTGAAAGAAAAAAAGTCAGCAAATAGACTGAATGGTTTTTTCTTCTTTAATGCAGTTTGTGCATTTAAAATGGGCATGCCTAAATATGAAAATAAGTATAATAATTAAAAGAAGATTATATGTGCTACTGTTGTTTCAGAGATAATACAAATTAGTGTTTTTAAGTCACCCAGAGGTCAATTATGCCCCCATTAAGCTGCGAATTGAATCAAAAGTATCTCGCCTACTTTTTCATTGCTACTTCATTTTTGCAGGTAAAATGATTGTTTGTGCTGATTTGGTTGTTAAGATAGAATTATTTTTAAATATGACCAATGACATTGCCATCCCAGCAGACGTTAGTGCTACACTCATTCCTGATATACAGTTATTGCATAACATCACATGTTTTTCCTGTGCTGGTATTGAATTAACATTATTTAGTGGCTGGAATTATTGTTTAATATTTTGTAAATGCTATAAATACATTTGCTAATGTTACCCCTCGCAACCGCATGTCATATCCTGTCAAGGTCTCGCTGTCAGTATTTCATAATAAAAGTACAAGTGAAATTTAACATCACTGAATAATGCAACACTGTTCTCTATGAACAGCTTTTCTCTATGAATCTCATTGGGGAGAGCGTCCTATTTTGGAAAAGCCCCAAAAGCTCTGAAAAAAAGAGACCACTTTGGTTCATCCAGAGTTGCGTCAGGTTGACGGTCAGATTCAGAGGTATCTGCCCCGCATTGCCAAAAAGTACTAATGCCGAGAGAGGGCTGCTGCTGATAGGCTAAATTTAGCCCTGGCTGCGGTTATCTACGGAGGTCCGCTGGTTACTGTAGTCATCTCAAAATCAAACTTTTTTCAAAATTACACCCTAAATGAATAAATGGGCCATATGGTGGTGCTTAAAACTATAATGTTCTTGGCTCATGTATGTTAAAATGTACTTTTTGTCATGGTCTTGGCACTGATGGTTGGCAGTTTAATTTACTCCTGTTTCACCTGTCTAATTGACCTAGTTGCTCATTAATGCTTTTTTTTTCTCCACCTGGTTCCCTCTGCTTTTATGCTGTTTGTCTGCCTACCATCGGCGCCAGATAATTAGAGCTGTTTTTGTCAGAGTAACTCTAGTATTCAAGTACGTTTTTGGTGATTCTGATTCTGAGCTGTTTTCTGCTTTATAGCGGTCAGGGCATTGCACTTGGAATCCTGAGGTTCTGAGTTCAAGCCCCACTCCCACAGACTACCACCACTCTGCTTCCCAAGGGAATGGGTTAAATGCACAGTTTTTTTTTTTTTTCTGTGTTTTTGTGAGTGTATTGTGACTATAATGTTGTGGGGGGGGGGGGAATTCAACCTTTAAGGTTTTCTTTTTTTTTTTTTAATTTTTTTTTTTTTTTTTTGTTTTTACTTCCGGATTAAGGTTTTTTTGACTTGGACCCTTCTTCTTTTTCTTTTTTTTTTTTTTTTTTTTTTTTTTGTCTTGGACTGTGTAACATGTAACACATGGTTTAAGAGGCTTTTATTTATCTTAATCAGAACAGAAAAATAGCTCAGCTTACAAATGACAGCACTTTACCATCACTTCTTCAGAAAGTCGGCGCAGAATAACTTTCAAAGAAGCTTTTTATATTTCTCCAAGGTCACACCCTGCCATATCATCACATCATTACATTATATACATGTCAGCTTGATATGGCTGGAGACAATTAGATAAACCGCCTTGGAAAACAATAGCCTTAACACTTTACAGGCAGGTATTATTAGGCTTTAACCTAACTAAACCTGTTACTTTAAGAATTCCTTTTAAGTGTTCTTTCTTTCTTTCTTTCTTTCTTTCTTTCTTTCTTTCTTTCTTTCTTTCTTTCTTTCTTTCTTTCTTTCTCACTTGATTGGGCGATTTCTTAACTGGATATTCAAGAGAGGTCACTACAAAAAGGACACAGCCTCAATTGCCACCAGGGGTTGCTGTTTTGTGTCTTCCAGCTTCTACATATAAAGAGGTTGTTCTTGCTTTCAAATCCAACCTCTTCCTCTTACACTTCCTCCCTAAGGAAGTTCCCAAAAATAAACTTCAAACAGTAACAAAGAGTGTTTGAAAACCACTGATATGATCCAGCTTTTGACTTTCTTGTGAGAAGTAAGGGAAGAAGGGCACATCATGTGAATATATCTAAGCCAAAACAACTGAGGAATACATTTTTGAGCCTGCAATGCAGCTTATGTTTATCTTGCAGGGTATTTCATACACAGACTCACTGCAGGTGCCCACAGACAGATTCCTTAATTCCCTTATAAACTAAAATAATCTACTTTTATGGAGAGGTTGAAGAACGGCACCAATGGCACCAGACAACATTTTTGATAAAGGCAGTTTCAAAAATAAGCAGTGAGTTATTTATCATGAGAAAGTCAGTCATATTAAAGCTCCACAAGCAGTTATGGAATTGAAACGGTATCAACCTTAATGGAGAGAATTCTGGAATTACTACATCAGTCTTGTCCGTTTCCGCTAAACATGGAGGGATAGCTTTTACCTCCATTTATCCTGTCTAGTTTCAACATTCTGGCTTCATTTTTATAATCATGGAACAGCTCAATGGGCATGTAGTACTGGCCATTATTCACTCCAGAATGTTTCTGTGTTGGTCATAAGCCAAGGACACAGTCAAAATGAAAAGGCTATTTGTTCCATGAGTCCAGTTTAATTTGAATGCAGGAGCAGCATCCCTTATTTTGCAGACTATCTAGCTTTAAATTAAAGATATGATAATCAGGAATTTAGCCATTTATACAGTTAGTTTTTATAACAGTAGCTGTTATCGCTTTTCTTGTCTCAGTCTGTTTTTTTTTTTTTTTTTATGAGACAGCTTTTGTTTAAGTCTAAACACTAAAAAGTGTGTGGGTATGTTGTTAACACAAATTGTCTATTTAGGCTGTTGGGACAAAGGAGGAGCCATTTTAATTAAACAATGTGTATGCAAAAAATGTGGCTAAGTGTTTTTGGTTAGGAAAAACCGACTGACAATCTTCAAAATTTAGCAATTTAGACTATGGACAGAAACCAACCTAAACAGACTTCATACTTCTCTTCCCAAAGCAAAGAAAAAATAATGATCAAATTGTGCCTTTAGATCCCTTCAGACAACAAGTTTTTATTCATTTGAAATGGCCTTTGACCCAGAGCAGGATGGCGTGCAAGCTATTACTGGGTACATGTAACAATCACACTTTGACCAAAGCAGATAATTTCTAATGCTATTATGAGCTAGAATTATTCAATTGTTTTCATTCCTTGTCAAAAAAGTGATTATAAAACTGTATGAGCCTGTATCTATACCTTTTATATTCTTAATCACCAACACTGGATCTCTTGACACTAATTACACAGTATTAAGGGTCATGTCAAACATGGTTTTTACACCATGAAAATAAAGCTTTGATCCTTTGTATGATGTTATAAATGCGGCCATTAAAATACAAATCCTAAAATCAATACAACAAAGGAACTACAGGTGAATGTAGAGTTACTGCTACTTCTAACTTCATGCTGTTTCTGTAGTTCTTCAGTTTATTAAAAACATACAAACACATTGCTGAGAACATTTATGTTAAGAAAGAAAAAAAAAACCTTAAGCAGAAGTGGTGGACTTAGGTTTCAGCTCTCAAAAACCTACAATGCAGCGATACAGTTGATTCCTTCCTGTTCTTCCGGTTCAATTTGCATGTTTTCAAAGCCAAAACAAGGCTTTTTTTTGGGGCCACTCTATAAATCTTTGAACTCAAAGCTAATTCTGACATTTTGAATTGCAAAAGCTTCCTGGATGGGAAGCAAAACGTCTTCAAACTTGGAAACAAAGTCCAGTGGATTGATTTCAAATTTTTTTCGAACATTGTTGAGAACTTGCACAAAAAGATGTGTTGAATCTGAATGGGAGTGTTTCTGGTTTAAATTAATGATCCTTTATTTTTGTGACTAAAGTTTCTTGGCCATAAATAACTTAAGTTGAACTGAAATGTTTTAAGGCAAAATCAACACACAATTTAATTACCTTTCATTGTTCAAAATCTTTGAATGATTTTGTTTTCTTCTATAGGTCTGCTCCTCATTGATTTGATTTATGGAAACCACGGGCTTTCATTAATGCCTGCCTTCCCTTCCGAACATCAACTCCCCTTTTACACCATCAGGGTTTTCCCTATTAAAGTCAATAATGTATTAATTATAAATTTTTTTTAATGTACTAAACAATACCACTGCATAAAGAGTCAATTTATTGTCTAAGTTATGGCCATTGCATGTGTATACTTAAAATATGAAACAAATTTTTGATTTAGAATCTTTTGGCAAATTAATGTTTTTAGGGTGAGATGATTTTTTTTACATCTTACTAAATAATAGCAGAGCAGCAGTCTTTTTTTATATTCAGAAGCTATACAAGAAGGGTCAATAAGCTCATGGTCATGACATAATCTGTGGTGATTATTTTGGCTCAGATGCAAAAACAGAATCAAGACTCAAACAAAATGTAAGTCCTTTATTCTCTTTCTTAAAGGGGAAAGAAATCAAGAAGTCTGTAATTATTGAAATCAAGGAATTCCCAGATATCAGTGCTGTTTCTTAAAGGGAGATTAACAATAGTTTTGGGCTGATGGCAGGCAGAGTAATGTCAAAAGAAGGAGAGGCTTGTTTAGGTTAAAGTTAGGAGGGAGGGCAAGCCAGATTCTGGTGTCTGCATGTCTGCAAGGCGGGCTCCAGTAACTGAGGACTGGTCCTCTGGCAGAATAGAATCTGGTGACTGGAAAGGAGCAGGTGGTTCTTTCAGCACATTGATGAGCTACAAGAGATGTTCAAGGATATGGAGGATTCCAAAAGAAATATATTGTGTTTGGTTGGCCAGTATAATTAGAAATGAAGAGAGTCGTTAACCTGCAGGAACATGGAGAAACAAGGTTAGCCGATAAGGCAAAAAATATTCTCAGAAAAAAAAAAAAAGGTCTAAGAGCTAATTCAGGTAAGTCTTGGGAAAGGAACCCAAGTCGGACTTTATTATCAAGTATGTTTGGAACAGAAGGCAAAGAATGGTTTCCCATTATCACCCTAAAAAGTAGAGGCATGATAAAGGAAATTAACCCAGGTGTCTACTGTTATGATCTTGGAGCTGATGACTGGCTTAATTCCTCATTCCATTCACCTGTCTGTCTGGCCGCTCTCCAATCACTGCTCTTATGCTCCAACCTCTTTTTAAGGTGCTTGCATCCAGTNTGTATATATATATATATATATATATATATATACATATATATAAATTTTTTTCATTCCTGCATAAAATAAAATCTCTAGTTCCAGTAGGGTGAAATAGGCACTTCCTGTGGCCTGTAGTCATGTTGACACATCGAGTCAGTGCTCCACTGATAATGACTTTTCATACTTGCACACGCGCTTATCTCTGAGTGGACCCAGTTAAAATTGAATGAACTAGTTGATAGCAGCTGTTGTGAAACCGAACACTCAGAGTTCCCAACTTTAGGCTAGATCAATTTAGAGTTGCAGATTTGAATCTGAATTTGCTAATCCTGCTTCGTGAAACAGACCTCTGGGTTAATCAGAAATGATAATAAATAAACAAGTAAACAACCCTGATGGATCTCCTTAACTGAAATGTTGACCAATGCTATGAGGCAATCAGGTGCATTCAGGTGTTTCAGAAATGTTCTGCCTAATTTCTGCACCAACTTTGTGTTGGTGAAAAGCAGGCCAAACAGCAGTTGTTAAACCGGCAAAAAAAAAACATTTAGTTCAGTTGTAATGTAAGTAGTCTTGGCACACAAAAGAAAAAACTCAGTTCATGAAAACTGATTCAAAACTTTCCATGAAATTATTTAAATTAAAAACTTCTTGCTTTGCTTGTTGGTTTTTTGACACATGTCTTAGATACAATGCACAATTGATCCAATTAATGAAAAGGTAATTATTGTTAAGAAAAGGTCTCTTTGTAGAAGTCCTCAACAATTCAAAAAAGGAAAAAGCTTAACACAGGTATGAAAGGACTGAACTCCATCTTACAACCAAAAAAATGGGAGAGAAATCTTCTTCCCAAAGATCATCGGCAACAACATAAATAATGCTCCTGCCTCAGTTGCCAATATTTGCAAAGTGATATTTCATAAAAGAATATGATAATCTAATAAGATAAAACTTTTTTATGTTCAGGGAGAAAACAATTTTGTTACTATGGATAAGAGATACACACAAACACATCTTCATGTCTTTTTGTAAGATCTTTTGATATCTACTTTTTATAAACATGACACAATATTTAATTTCAGAGTTGCTATAGTTTTCGTTTAATCTGTAAAGATAGTCTGTCATCACTCTCATTAATTTGTTTCAACTGCAATAATGTTTTTTTCTTTATTAATATTATTCTGTATCTATTCTGTATAATATTATTCTGTATCTGTAATAATATTATTCTATATCTCTCTCTACATCCTCTGCCATTGTACCATTAAGAGTTTGGTGGCCACAATAACCATAGAAATTTTGCTTGTCAAATTTGCACCCAACTTTCAGGCTAATAAATAAAGAACCTAAAACTGCAGATGCAGTTGAGTTTCAGATTTGGAAAATTGCTTTTTATATTGTAAATGTTGTAATTACATATCCTATATGTATGAATCTGAGTTTTCTCATTAGAATATGACCAACATATTGATGTAGGGACAAAAAAAAAAAGTTTTCTCCTGCTGTATGCTGAACTGGAAACATAAATCATTTTCCACCTTAAGATCTGCTCTTAACGTATAAACGTGTTTGCACCAGTTTCAAGACATGCAAACTTCCTGAAGGTCAGGCCCCTAAACGTTTGCAGCTAGAGGTATCATACTGTAAGTATCAGTTACAAGTAGACGTTTAAGAACAAAAAGTGATAACTGATTTTACTCTCAGCTATGGAAGCCCACAAGTGCACAAGAAGAAAAAAAATCCTGATTTTTAAAAATCAACTCCTCACAAATAGATTATTTGATAATAATATAAGATTAATGAGTTGCTCAGCCCTAATCAGACCACAGCACATGCCGCTACATTGTAAGAAACCAACCCCTCACATCAGCTGACAGTCATAATGGTAAAAGAGTGATGATTCGGGGTATTTAAGGAACAAAAGCCCAAGTAGATAGTTGGACCGATAAGACCATGTTGTCCAGCACAACAGCAAATCTGCAAGTTAATGGTCAAGTGCTAAAAAGATCACCTAAATAGAGCCCTGCTTAAAGGAATGCTCAAAACCTTCAGGAAACCACCACAATCTGGTCCAATTTTGTGCAATTAAAGGGACCAGAAAAATTTTTTATATTAGGCAACTAATTCAGTGTGTTACTGCTAATCCTGGTTCTACAGTTACTCAGTAATGAGATTTCCTCAGCATTTTAAATTGATTTAAATATGGTATAGACAAACAAACCTATTCGAGTGATACATTATTACATTGAAAATTACCAAAATAATTACAGTGTACACAAGTTAGGTAAATAATATCAAACATCAGTCAAATAACTAAGATCAAAACAAAACTTGTATTTAATATTTGAATATTAAATAGTTTTTTAAATATTGTTATATTTAAAAAACATTTTTTTAAATATTACAATATTTGAAGAGTTATATTTTATGTATCCAATAAACATGAGTTTTATTTTCAGTAGAAACAACAATAAGCTTATAAATAAAATCCATGGACAAACATCTATCACTTGTGCGTTGAATATATCTGAAAAGGTACTAAGGCTTATGATTTCAGCAAAGTTGGATCTTTTGCTGATCCAATAGTGACAGGAATACAAAAAGCCTAAAATTGGGTGCACAACAACCCAAACTGAACTCAGAGAAATACTAAACTAACTTTAAATTTCCATCCAACATATGTTCCTTACAGATGTGTTGGCTCTAAATTAAAATACTTAATCTGAGAAATAAAACTGTGCAAACAAAAGAATCCCAGCACACAGAGAGATTGTATTATAATGATCAAAGTAAAGCTATGGATGACTGCAGAACCTACAGAAAAGCCAAATATATTACATGGTTCAATATGTTACTTTTCAAAACAGCGTAAGTGAAACATGGTCAGTCGAGAAAGAACTAACACTGAGTCCATCTGTGTTGATACTTGGCTGTGAACACACTGAGCCATAGTGTCACAGGAAATTGATTCTTTTATGTACAATAGCGAAATATTGACTGAGGCAGGTAACTGGGAAAAAATGCTCTTTTGAGGCCAGACGTAGTTTGGAGAGAGAGGGTCTATACTGTTCTACAGAACACACAGAGGGGCTTCTCTGAAGTGTCGCTTTAAAAGAATCTCATCTATCAGTGCTCAGGCAGTTTGCTTGATAGAATTCCTGAAGACTGAATAGGAACCTCTTCTACTCTTCCCTATTGTCTGTCATACCTGCTGGCAAATAGATTACCAGCACATATAACACTATGGAAGTCTGAAATAAAAGAGTTGTGTCAATGATAGATAGAGTTAAGCATGGATATGAATACAACTTTTCCATTTCTGTTTAGCTGGCTTTAAATAAGACACAATGGAGAACTAGCCGGAGACCCACTGCTGCATCCTTTAGAGAAGGATAGCTCCGAGCCTGGTATTATATCTGTCTGATTTAGAGTTGTAATTATCCAGTCAGGAAAGATACCGTAAGATGTCTAAGACCATGACTGATACTAATACTTGACACGCGTTCATTTTGAAAAAAAAAAACAACCTGTTTTAAAGAAGCAGTTTTAACAGTACCGTGGTTATCTAATCAGATCTCTACTTTCACTGAAGTTGGAGTTTGCTTAACTTTTTTCAAAAGACTAATTCCCCTGTGGTTTTTACTTCCTGCTCTCTTCAGTGTTGTCTTTCATTTCTGGGTCATAAGAGGGAGAACAGACTTGGGTGTGTGGAGACTGTTCCTGCGGAGAAGGTGTGTAAACACTCTGCAAGCTCACTCAGGAGGTAAACATGACAAGGCTTTTCTTACCCCACTTTTCTCAACTTTGATGTTTGGGAGATGACATTAAGATTCTAGAGGGAGAGTCAGTGTCGTGATGTGTTTATCTGATATTCTATAACCTGGGAGTGGGAGGTGAAAAAGTCTACAAGGAGTTTTAAGACTTTAGCGCTGCTGACATTATTCCATTGCTGCTATGACGCTAGCTTTCTGCGCCAGGGATATTTTAAGATTAAAGAACTGTAGAGAGGAGGTTTCCTGTAACCTTTCAATGATATTACACCAGGAGTGATTTTAGTTGAGTGCTTTAAAGGTGTCACAATAGTCTTCACAATTTAAAAGAAGTGACTGACACTGGCTTTTAATGCAACATTAATCTTCATGAGGTAACAGTAACTGACAATGTGTTTTTAAATCACTTTAGGGGAGTTTTGGGAAATTTTTTCCTGCAGAATTGTTTTAGTTTAGCCATACTGGATGGTTTGGTTAACAAAATGATCATATTTAACATCAAGGCATGAAATCTGAATCAAATTCAGAGGTTTAAAAGAACTCTCCAAACACTTTACACATTTCCCAGTCAGAGTTTAACCTATTTGTGTGATTTAGATCACAGTAATAAGAACCCAAGTGCACCTGTTTAAGTTTGCCAACTGGTAAGTTGTTGTCATCACAGGTGAGATCCATACCCTGATGGTGCCTCCAGACTGTGGCCGTGGTGATTTTTTCCTGAGCACCGCGGGGAGTTCACATCTCTGCATTTCAGATGTACTGTGTTTACACCGTGGACCGCATCATCAAATAGGAGGAGCTTTAGCTGCATGAATCTGACACCCCACTGACGTGAAAGAAAAAAAGTCAGCAAATAGACTGAATGGTTTTTTCTTCTTTAATGCAGTTTGTGCATTTAAAATGGGCATGCCTAAATATGAAAATAAGTATAATAATTAAAAGAAGATTATATGTGCTACTGTTGTTTCAGAGATAATACAAATTAGTGTTTTTAAGTCACCCAGAGGTCAATTATGCCCCCATTAAGCTGCGAATTGAATCAAAAGTATCTCGCCTACTTTTTCATTGCTACTTCATTTTTGCAGGTAAAATGATTGTTTGTGCTGATTTGGTTGTTAAGATAGAATTATTTTTAAATATGACCAATGACATTGCCATCCCAGCAGACGTTAGTGCTACACTCATTCCTGATATACAGTTATTGCATAACATCACATGTTTTTCCTGTGCTGGTATTGAATTAACATTATTTAGTGGCTGGAATTATTGTTTAATATTTTGTAAATGCTATAAATACATTTGCTAATGTTACCCCTCGCAACCGCATGTCATATCCTGTCAAGGTCTCGCTGTCAGTATTTCATAATAAAAGTACAAGTGAAATTTAACATCACTGAATAATGCAACACTGTTCTCTATGAACAGCTTTTCTCTATGAATCTCATTGGGGAGAGCGTCCTATTTTGGAAAAGCCCCAAAAGCTCTGAAAAAAAGAGACCACTTTGGTTCATCCAGAGTTGCGTCAGGTTGACGGTCAGATTCAGAGGTATCTGCCCCGCATTGCCAAAAAGTACTAATGCCGAGAGAGGGCTGCTGCTGATAGGCTAAATTTAGCCCTGGCTGCGGTTATCTACGGAGGTCCGCTGGTTACTGTAGTCATCTCAAAATCAAACTTTTTTCAAAATTACACCCTAAATGAATAAATGGGCCATATGGTGGTGCTTAAAACTATAATGTTCTTGGCTCATGTATGTTAAAATGTACTTTTTGTCATGGTCTTGGCACTGATGGTTGGCAGTTTAATTTACTCCTGTTTCACCTGTCTAATTGACCTAGTTGCTCATTAATGCTTTTTTTTTCTCCACCTGGTTCCCTCTGCTTTTATGCTGTTTGTCTGCCTACCATCGGCGCCAGATAATTAGAGCTGTTTTTGTCAGAGTAACTCTAGTATTCAAGTACGTTTTTGGTGATTCTGATTCTGAGCTGTTTTCTGCTTTATAGCGGTCAGGGCATTGCACTTGGAATCCTGAGGTTCTGAGTTCAAGCCCCACTCCCACAGACTACCACCACTCTGCTTCCCAAGGGAATGGGTTAAATGCACAGTTTTTTTTTTTTTTCTGTGTTTTTGTGAGTGTATTGTGACTATAATGTTGTGGGGGGGGGGGGAATTCAACCTTTAAGGTTTTCTTTTTTTTTTTTTAATTTTTTTTTTTTTTTTTTGTTTTTACTTCCGGATTAAGGTTTTTTTGACTTGGACCCTTCTTCTTTTTCTTTTTTTTTTTTTTTTTTTTTTTTTTGTCTTGGACTGTGTAACATGTAACACATGGTTTAAGAGGCTTTTATTTATCTTAATCAGAACAGAAAAATAGCTCAGCTTACAAATGACAGCACTTTACCATCACTTCTTCAGAAAGTCGGCGCAGAATAACTTTCAAAGAAGCTTTTTATATTTCTCCAAGGTCACACCCTGCCATATCATCACATCATTACATTATATACATGTCAGCTTGATATGGCTGGAGACAATTAGATAAACCGCCTTGGAAAACAATAGCCTTAACACTTTACAGGCAGGTATTATTAGGCTTTAACCTAACTAAACCTGTTACTTTAAGAATTCCTTTTAAGTGTTCTTTCTTTCTTTCTTTCTTTCTTTCTTTCTTTCTTTCTTTCTTTCTTTCTTTCTTTCTTTCTTTCTTTCTCACTTGATTGGGCGATTTCTTAACTGGATATTCAAGAGAGGTCACTACAAAAAGGACACAGCCTCAATTGCCACCAGGGGTTGCTGTTTTGTGTCTTCCAGCTTCTACATATAAAGAGGTTGTTCTTGCTTTCAAATCCAACCTCTTCCTCTTACACTTCCTCCCTAAGGAAGTTCCCAAAAATAAACTTCAAACAGTAACAAAGAGTGTTTGAAAACCACTGATATGATCCAGCTTTTGACTTTCTTGTGAGAAGTAAGGGAAGAAGGGCACATCATGTGAATATATCTAAGCCAAAACAACTGAGGAATACATTTTTGAGCCTGCAATGCAGCTTATGTTTATCTTGCAGGGTATTTCATACACAGACTCACTGCAGGTGCCCACAGACAGATTCCTTAATTCCCTTATAAACTAAAATAATCTACTTTTATGGAGAGGTTGAAGAACGGCACCAATGGCACCAGACAACATTTTTGATAAAGGCAGTTTCAAAAATAAGCAGTGAGTTATTTATCATGAGAAAGTCAGTCATATTAAAGCTCCACAAGCAGTTATGGAATTGAAACGGTATCAACCTTAATGGAGAGAATTCTGGAATTACTACATCAGTCTTGTCCGTTTCCGCTAAACATGGAGGGATAGCTTTTACCTCCATTTATCCTGTCTAGTTTCAACATTCTGGCTTCATTTTTATAATCATGGAACAGCTCAATGGGCATGTAGTACTGGCCATTATTCACTCCAGAATGTTTCTGTGTTGGTCATAAGCCAAGGACACAGTCAAAATGAAAAGGCTATTTGTTCCATGAGTCCAGTTTAATTTGAATGCAGGAGCAGCATCCCTTATTTTGCAGACTATCTAGCTTTAAATTAAAGATATGATAATCAGGAATTTAGCCATTTATACAGTTAGTTTTTATAACAGTAGCTGTTATCGCTTTTCTTGTCTCAGTCTGTTTTTTTTTTTTTTTTTATGAGACAGCTTTTGTTTAAGTCTAAACACTAAAAAGTGTGTGGGTATGTTGTTAACACAAATTGTCTATTTAGGCTGTTGGGACAAAGGAGGAGCCATTTTAATTAAACAATGTGTATGCAAAAAATGTGGCTAAGTGTTTTTGGTTAGGAAAAACCGACTGACAATCTTCAAAATTTAGCAATTTAGACTATGGACAGAAACCAACCTAAACAGACTTCATACTTCTCTTCCCAAAGCAAAGAAAAAATAATGATCAAATTGTGCCTTTAGATCCCTTCAGACAACAAGTTTTTATTCATTTGAAATGGCCTTTGACCCAGAGCAGGATGGCGTGCAAGCTATTACTGGGTACATGTAACAATCACACTTTGACCAAAGCAGATAATTTCTAATGCTATTATGAGCTAGAATTATTCAATTGTTTTCATTCCTTGTCAAAAAAGTGATTATAAAACTGTATGAGCCTGTATCTATACCTTTTATATTCTTAATCACCAACACTGGATCTCTTGACACTAATTACACAGTATTAAGAGTCATGTCAGACATGGTTTTTACACCATGAAAATAAAGCTTTGATCCTTTGTATGATGTTATAAATGCGGCCATTAAAATACAAATCCTAAAATCAATACAACAAAGGAACTACAGGTGAATGTAGAGTTACTGCTACTTCTAACTTCATGCTGTTTCTGTAGTTCTTCAGTTTATTAAAAACATACAAACACATTGCTGAGAACATTTATGTTAAGAAAGAAAAAAAAAACCTTAAGCAGAAGTGGTGGACTTAGGTTTTAGCTCTCAAAAACCTACAATGCAGCGATACAGTTGATTCCTTCCTGTTCTTCCGGTTAATTTGCATGTTTTCAAAGCCAAAACAAGGCTTTTTTTTGGGGCCACTCTATAAATCTTTGAACTCAAAGCTAATTCTGACATTTTGAATTGCAAAAGCTTCCTGGATGGGAAGCAAAACGTCTTCAAACTTGGAAACAAAGTCCAGTGGATTGATTTCAAATTTTTTTCGAACATTGTTGAGAACTTGCACAAAAAGATGTGTTGAATCTGAATGGGAGTGTTTCTGGTTTAAATTAATGATCCTTTATTTTTGTGACTAAAGTTTCTTGGCCATAAATAACTTAAGTTGAACTGAAATGTTTTAAGGCAAAATCAACACACAATTTAATTACCTTTCATTGTTCAAAATCTTTGAATGATTTTGTTTTCTTCTATAGGTCTGCTCCTCATTGATTTGATTTATGGAAACCACGGGCTTTCATTAATGCCTGCCTTCCCTTCCGAACATCAACTCCCCTTTTACACCATCAGGGTTTTCCCTATTAAAGTCAATAATGTATTAATTATAAATTTTTTTTAATGTACTAAACAATACCACTGCATAAAGAGTCAATTTATTGTCTAAGTTATGGCCATTGCATGTGTATACTTAAAATATGAAACAAATTTTTGATTTAGAATCTTTTGGCAAATTAATGTTTTTAGGGTGAGATGATTTTTTTTACATCTTACTAAATAATAGCAGAGCAGCAGTCTTTTTTTATATTCAGAAGCTATACAAGAAGGGTCAATAAGCTCATGGTCATGACATAATCTGTGGTGATTATTTTGGCTCAGATGCAAAAACAGAATCAAGACTCAAACAAAATGTAAGTCCTTTATTCTCTTTCTTAAAGGGGAAAGAAATCAAGAAGTCTGTAATTATTGAAATCAAGGAATTCCCAGATATCAGTGCTGTTTCTTAAAGGGAGATTAACAATAGTTTTGGGCTGATGGCAGGCAGAGTAATGTCAAAAGAAGGAGAGGCTTGTTTAGGTTAAAGTTAGGAGGGAGGGCAAGCCAGATTCTGGTGTCTGCATGTCTGCAAGGCGGGCTCCAGTAACTGAGGACTGGTCCTCTGGCAGAATAGAATCTGGTGACTGGAAAGGAGCAGGTGGTTCTTTCAGCACATTGATGAGCTACAAGAGATGTTCAAGGATATGGAGGATTCCAAAAGAAATATATTGTGTTTGGTTGGCCAGTATAATTAGAAATGAAGAGAGTCGTTAACCTGCAGGAACATGGAGAAACAAGGTTAGCCGATAAGGCAAAAAATATTCTCAGAAAAAAAAAAAAAGGTCTAAGAGCTAATTCAGGTAAGTCTTGGGAAAGGAACCCAAGTCGGACTTTATTATCAAGTATGTTTGGAACAGAAGGCAAAGAATGGTTTCCCATTATCACCCTAAAAAGTAGAGGCATGATAAAGGAAATTAACCCAGGTGTCT
The DNA here is from genome assembly GCF_000732505.1 of Cyprinodon variegatus. Classification (NCBI taxonomy): domain Eukaryota; kingdom Metazoa; phylum Chordata; class Actinopteri; order Cyprinodontiformes; family Cyprinodontidae; genus Cyprinodon; species Cyprinodon variegatus. Next base: position 397,833 of record NW_015150633.1, on the reverse strand, counting down.
ACTGTTATGATCTTGGAGCTGATGACTGGCTTAATTCCTCATTCCATTCACCTGTCTGTCTGGCCGCTCTCCAATCACTGCTCTTATGCTCCAACCTCTTTTTAAGGTGCTTGCATCCAGTAATCTTGGCAGATTATTCTTATTCTCTCTAGCCGTTGGTGAGATTGTTTTTAGAGTTTGATTTTCTGATCCTGACCTGTTCTGTCTCTTAACCACTGAGCCTGCCAGTTCCTGTTTGAAATTTTTGGGACTTCTGCATGTTCTCTGCATCTGGGACACTCTGGGCGGCCCCCATGTTAACTTGTTGGCATCCCACCTACCTCGTTCTCTGGACATGGACTGAACTTGTAAACCAGGCTACCTAATCACATGTATAATCATCCTCTGGTCTCTAACCTGTGTTTCTCTCCTGTAGAGGTTCCAGCCTTAGGTGCCCTGGCCACTGCTACTCAGATTAGCCAGTTTTAGATAAATACTTATTGAGTTATCCCACTGTCTATCTGGCCTAGAATACTGGGTCCTATGTTATGAGCATCTGACAGCTGCAGCTCTACCATGCCTGTGTGCAGAAGCCTTCGAGACAGGAAAAAGCTACACAAAAACACCCAATACTAAAATACTCCAAGAGTTCGTTCATGGAACCTTATGACAGGATGAAGACTATGAGACGCCACTATCAAATTGCAATTGGGTGACGATGCATCATGAATATGTAAAATATCTGTTTTAATGAGTGAGATAATTAACTTTTTCTGCAAACTAGGATGGTTTAACTGGATCACTGTACTTTTGTACATTTTTTCAGCCTTTATATCCATTATGGCTGAATCAGATTTGCATTTTTTTAACTTCAAGTTTGAGATTTAATTGTTATTGTACTTTTTTTTCATCAATGGTATTATTGGGGGAACAGATATGAAATTCTAACTCAGAAATTTGAAGAGTCTGAGTCTCTATATATTAAATGCTTTAGGTGCTGAAAGTTCATTTGGATCTTGTGCAGAAGCCTTAGTTTTAAGAAAAATACAATACTGTTTTGCAGACTTGGCGAGAAGACTGCTAACAGCATCTTGAAAAACTTGTTATAATTCATTTGTGAGTTTCCTTTGTTGCTTTATGTAATCCCAGACAGACTTTATCATTAGATCAGGGCTCAGGGGGAATCACACCATCTGTTTTAGGACTGCTTGCTCTTGTAATTCAAAATATTGTTTTTTTTTATTCTGCTTTGCATTGGGGGTAATTGTCACACAACCAGAATCAAGTTGGATCAGATGGCTCACTAATTATTTTCATTAATAATATGAATGGAAAGCCAACATTTGCTCCCCCTATTTTAAGCTATGTTTTAGTTCAAATGCAGTTTTTAAAAAGCTGAATAGTTTCAACACCCCTGCCTAAAGCATCATTCAACAGAAGGTCACATAAACCCAGAGGCCATTTCTAGAATTTGAAAAACAGCCTATTCAATGTAATCATTACACATTTCCAGTGACAAAAAGCCTCCTATGAAGCCTGGTAGTGTAAAAACTTGGGTTATTGAATTCTAAAGTGGAGTGACCTTCAAGTTTTTTTCCTGTTCAGAGGAGAAAAGAGTGATGTCAATACGGGGTCCTTTGGAAGTGACCAAAGCTCCAAGGTGAAGTGCTTTTTATATTTTTAAATACATATTAATTCTATCTACAAAAGAAAACAAATTTGAAACAATTATTCATGTGAGCTGTAATGATTTTACATAATCTGTTTGATTTATCTCTATCTTTGGTTTTATAACAAAGGATTAGAAATGTTCTATTTTATTTTTCAGTTTTTCCATTACTCTGACCAGTGCTTTAAATGGACTGGTATGCAAAGGTATTCAGTACTGTATCATCACTTTTAAATGTTCCCCATAAGCGTATCAGAGCTTTATTCCAACACACCCCAGGTACCTGGGCTTCTTTACCCGCATCCCTCCTTCCCTCCCAACCTCTCCACAGTTTACCGTTTATTTGTTGCTTGACAAACTCTTCAAATAAAACCAGTCATTTTAACGCAGAACTCTTGGTATTAATGCCATTAATGTGGCTGATGAGCGAGGAAAGGCTCAGGAAATGGAGGTTGGACTCAGTGATTTAGACTTAGACATCAGATTTACTAACAATAAATCTGATGGTGCAAAACCCCTGGGATTTTTTAGATACCCATTTGGTTTACCCTGAGCACAACATTTGCATTGTTTCCCCACCTGAAAAAGACATATAATTCAATATTTTTTAGTTTGTTTCTCTTTATTGCAAAAATAATTCCTCAATTTTTATGCTTTGAAAACAATAGCAATAAATAAATGAGAAATTAAAATCTTTAAAAACATTTAATAATTTTGCACCAACAATGGTGTAATATTTCCACACAAGATGTCTTTGTTTTATCTATCATAGTGGAATACTAACAAAAATATATATTTTAAGAGGGATTAAAATAAGGAGAAAGGTATACCTAATATAATCCAACAATAAGGTGTGGAATACAGAACTAAGACTCACCAAGTAAGTGCTGTTAAAATAAAGCCCTAGTTGCAAACTGGGGCTTTATTACACTTTACAATTTACACAACTTTAATCATTATTTGGGATCCCATGCATTAATGCTTTTTATATGGTGCATTTGCACCATATAAAAAGCTGACATTCTCGGAAATATCCTGGAGATGACGTTTAAACACAACATAATGAATCTAACAACAGTGAAAGAAAGATAAAACCATCTCACAGCATTTCATGGAATAATAAACAAATTTCAAGCAGAAAAAAAAAGTTCAAACTCAAGTACAGATGAGGTCCAAAATGTACATATAAGCATGTATGTTATCCGTCATTTCAAGAATGATGAATACCATTTTTGGATTCTTCCCTTGGTATTCAGGGCCCCATGCACAGTGCATTAGATGTTTGGGCAGAGTGTTGGCACTGTGTAAAATACTATGGCTAAAGTGGCATGGGTTACTGAAAAAGAAAATGTATTTCATAAAAGAAAACTGTCTCAAGCTGACTGAAATCTTGAGACAATGTTGTCATTTCTTTGTTTTTCAAGATCTTTTATTTAATAACTTTATTTTTTATTTTTTTATTTATTTCCTTGTTAATTCCCTGAGGCTCCACGTTAATAAAATTGAAATTGAAATTAGAACTAGCTTTGTTTTCCTGTTTTTTTTTTTTT
>NW_015150633.1:376115-394150 GCF_000732505.1 Cyprinodon variegatus | reverse complement strand
AACTGCTCCTATAGTCACTCTATTACAGATGGAGTAATGTAACTAAAGTAATCCCTCCCTGGGATTATTAAAGTATTTCTGATTCCTGGTTGATGGGACAGGAGTTGTGAATGAAACGGTGCCCAGTTTGAAAGAGCTCCTGTGTGTTTCTGAATGTGTGCATTGATGACTGAAAGACATCTTCTGCCTCCATTTATCTGTTTACTACAGTCTGTTCAATTCATGTTAATGTGGATTTAACATTTCATTTACATGACATTTTAATTCAGGAGGGAATATAAAAAAAAAAAAAAAAAATGAATCAACCTAAAGTTTCGCGACCCCCATGCAGTACCTCCGCGGACCCCCTAGGGGTCACGGACCCCCTGTTGAAGACCTCTGCTATAGATGAATAGATAGATCTGTATGACAATATATTACCCATCACATTAAGGGAGTACTAGCTCTTCATACCTTTAAAGCACTGATTGACTATTCATTGCATTAGAATTTTATTTAAAAAATGCTACCAGATGTAATGTATCAGCCAAAAATTCATCTCAAAACATGGTGATGTATAACAGAACGGTATGCTACAATGAGGTGAAACTACAAGAAAAGGGAAATTCTGGTATCACTCTGAGAAATTATGTTAAAATAAGATATAAAGGTATCGTAAAAATTTAGAACTAAAGTACAACATGATCAGTGATTAGTTTTCTACAGTATTCGCATGTACCTGCCACTAGAATTTGGTCAATATACCTGTCTGGACTATTATGTAGATGTTAAATAAAAAGAAAGAAAATTTGAAGAATGAAAACTATTAGAGAACCAATTACTTTTTCATCACAGTGCTTTCCATTATTGTTTAGGTGGGAGGGTTTTGTATAAACAAAATATAATGTTTAACCTCATTTCATTTTGTTACAGTATACCCATTACCCATTTCAAGTCAAATCTGCTATCCTGTATATGCATTATCACTTGTACTGTATGTTATCAGTTACCTCCGAAGAATTGAATGATACACTGAATATTTACCTAATTCTATAAACTTTCATTATTTATAATATTTCACCTAAATATTGACAATGTAACTGATTGAATTATTTGACGATAACCTGTTAGTGAGTTTCTGTAAAACACTGTTTTTGAACATCTGCCTCTCTGCCATGTTTTATGTTGGTATGACCCCAGGGAAGAGTCAATATAAGGTCTGGCTTTAAAGATGTTTGTGTAATTCAAAGATCTGGGTTTAAAATTTCTTCATTGGTTATTAAAAAAAAGGAAAATATAATTTTGAAAGCAAACCAAGAGAAACAGACATTTTTTATTTTTTTTTTACAATTGATTACTGAGAGGGATGATGGGATGATTAATTTCTGGTTTTCTTATTTCCTTATTTTTGATATGATCCCTCTTATATATTACAACTGTAGGGCAGAGAATGTATTTATAATAACTTCTTGATTAATTGGAAATAAATATGAATCTAAATATGCCAGGATTACCTTAATTGTATATGTGATACATGTATAGCTTTTTATAGCTTTCTTTAAACCCATGTGAAATACATTTCTAGAAAGGCAAGTATGCCGAGTTAGTTTGGATTATACAACAGCAGCTTCTTTAACCATGTTAGTGTAAAGTTTCCTAATCTTGAAATATAGTCCATGAATTATTAGATATGGCACAGATTTATATATGCAATAACATATATATGATATGAGAAATCAGAACAGACCTAAAGGTTCAGACTGGTTTTCTCAAATCAGGACATTATAAACGCAGGATCATTCAAGAGTTGTATGGATTTCCAGTAAGAGTTTGGCCAAATGACCCCTGTTGGTGTTATCCCCTTGTTAAGTAGTCAAAATACAGTTTAATAAATGCACTTTAAGTATCGGGTAAGGACATTAAAAATACAATTATGTACTTTTTAAGCACGAACTGTCTTTAGCTGAAAAGTAAGCATGTAGCTGTATAGTAAACTGTGGCTTTGCATTATGTTGCAGGCAAAAAAATATTTATCAGATTAAACGTCTTAAACGTTTTCTCGGAAGCAAAGGATTAAACAGTCAGCATAGAGAATTATTTTTAAAATAAAATTTTATTAAGTTTGTGACCAGGTATCTATAGAAAACAATTATGGTATTATTTTGATGAAGAAACAAACAAACAAAAAACTGAAATCTTTTTTCTAAGGTGTCCAGAGGGAACCTAATAGTATAAATTACAGTTGAAGGTGAAAATAGAGGGAAAGGGAGCATTGTGTGCGTCTGTGGCAAAAGCCTACTCCCAGTCAGCGTGTGTAGGTCTGTGTGCCTGTGTGCGCATATAGAGCCTGATTTAGACGGCGAGAAGAGCAGAAAAAAGAAAGGAGACTAGAGCATTTACGATTATTTGGAGCTTTATTCGACCTCCTTCAACTCTGAACATCTGGATCGTAACGCACATTTGTGCCAACGACCAATTAGGAGACGATCAGTTAATTAACATTCATGAAGATCCAAACATATACTAAACCGTAATCCTTTCAAGTATGTTGGAGATACATTAAGGTTAATGACCCGTTTTATATTCCAGTCTCAGCGGTGTTCAACGCTTGTTTTCTGATGATGGCAGGGCATCTGGAGCTTGAGATCGGAGCGCGTCAAGTGAGTGCGCCTGCAGCAGCAATCCAACAAGTGGACGCATGAATTTGCTGAAAGCAAGCTTAAACAAGGCTATCAGAGCACTTATAGCATCATTTATCGTAACGAATACCGGTTTAGATTAGAGAGAAACATCCTCCGCTACCTGATGTGAGGCTCATTTTAACCAATCATGGTGAAGCGGTCAACGCATTTGCGCGCAACGTGCACTTTTCAAATGGCTTTATTGTTCTGAACACTTACAACTGAACTGCAGTAAGGTAAGACAGCCTCAGCATTTATTCTGCTCTTCATTTATTGACCCAAAGGAGGATTAAAGCAAACACATTGAGGAATTCACCGCATTTCCCATCACCATGCTCTCAATCCATGGACACTCTGCTCCGTTCCATATGTGAGCACGCAAGGGAAGCTGGAATCATCTCCATAGACATTTCTTTATGACGAGGGTGGAGGTGGGAGAAAAAGATTGCAGTCATGCCGATGCATCCAGTCACCTCTACGCTGATGTACCGGGGCATCTGCACTATCCCCGACATCCTCTCCTACAGCGCCCCGGTAAACCTGCCCGAAGACGAGGTTGAAGGTGAGAATGCACCTGTTCACACGAAGCTAATGACCATCACAGTGTCGTTAGTAAACATTGGCCATTTGAATTCGTGACTGGTTATACAGTGGCATCTAATGTGGTTTGAGCTCCAGCAGGTAGCTGCTTGACACGGGCGCACGGTCAGGACCTTGGACAGCGCTTAGATGAATTTAGGCATTTCTAGTTTTATTCATGGCTTATTTTGTTTCACACAGTTTGGTTAAGTGAAAGAAAACTAGCTAAATGGTCTAATTTCCTCAAATATATTGATCAAAAAGTACAAATAGGCATTTTTTTCCTCACAAAAGTCACCTCTGAGGACCACAGTAAAGATTTTACTCATAAATTATGGAGTTGGATGTTAAAACAGAATTTCTTGTCATAATTCCCTGCTCATTAAACCTGGAAACCAACATTTCCTAAATGTCATGATTTGTCACTTTTATTTTTTTCTACCAGCTACATTATATAATGGAAAAGTTATACACTGAAAGCTTTTTACCTAAGAATCAACACCTGTAATTTATCTGTGTTCAAAACACAAGAGAACTAGGAGTTGCAAAAAGTTATGAGACATTTGATTAATTTTGATAACCATTTATAGCGGTATATTTAAATAGAAATAAAGTGTTGCATTTCTTTCATTTTTTTATTTATTTTTTTGTTTTTACAAATAACTATTTCTATTCTTAATAGAAATATCGCTGTGTGTCATATGAAAGGATGGGAATGGTAATAATAACATAAATGTACTGTTTGGAGGCTGAAATAATACATAAATCAATAATTGGTTTGACAAAATCTATAATACAATCCCTACTTTCTTACATCTTGGTCTGCTGATGATCATCTAGTTACCACCTCATTAAGAACAATAATATGTACTTCTGTTAGAACTCAGCAGAAACTGGGAAGTAATGGCCATCAAATGAAGAGACGCATAATTCAGGAAAAAAAAAAATATCTGCATTTTCAACAAAAAGACAGATATAACCCAATATAAAATAAGGCGTGAACTGGTTATAAAATTCATCTGCAGTTTCTTCACACTTTTAAGTTCTGTAAGTCTCTATAAACAATAACTTTGTCACCTTAAGTTGTGTTGTATCAGGACCCAATCCTTAAAAGGCATATTTAAACATTTGAATGCACTGATTTTAACTTTACCTTGTTAAAAATGCAGGGCAATGTGGAAAAGTATTTTCACAAATACCAATACTTTGATGAGCTGAATTAGAGGTCCCATTCTGCTTTGATAGAAATAAATATTTTGTTTTCCTTTTCAAAAAACAAACTTTGCCTAGGTGGTGGTGGTTTGGATTTTTTATTTTACAAATGAAAACAAACCTCCATAAGCTAAGCTTGCTCCCAATAAGAATTCCAGGAAAAAATAACAAACATCATATTAGTAAGAGAACATAAATAAAGACATTGGACCTACATTTCTTCAACTCCTAAATGGTACTTTTATTTCTAACCCTCCTATTCAGTTTAAATATTTTATTTTAAACACTTTAGAACAACGCTTTAACAATTTTTCTTTTGGATTTCATCTTTAAACCAAAATGTTAATATGTATATGTTAAAAGTGGTATATTGATAAATTTCTATTTAAGTGGTTTATTTATTGAAGCAGTGTCTTTGCTGATGTAAAAAGGATGGTTGTGCCTTATTTTTGTCATTGATTAGGAGAAGCTAAAGGAGAAACCAAGGTTGTTTACAAAGGGAATCTCTGTTTCTCCTCCCACAATTCCAGTTTAATTTACAACCAAACTTGTAGTGCAATAAACAGACAACACTTCATTTAAACTCTAATTAATCAAATCTGCTTGTGCCTGTGCTGCACACATGCTGTCACAAAACAAACAGAGCCATTTGGGCTTAACAGCTCAACTCATTTTGGTGGTATGACAGGAAAAACACAGTGGTGCTTTGCAGGCAGCACATGTAAGCTGTGAGTATTTCATTTAAAGGGCATTGTTTTACTTCATGGTGATAATTAGTGATCCTATGGTGGAAAACTCTCGCAGGTTTTGGAATTGGAAGGCTTCCCCACACAGTCACTGAGTTAATTGGACAGTATAACAGATATATATGGAGCACAGTGGAATAAATACAGTGACGCTGACAATACATTGGATTTTTTATGTAGATTAATTGATGTAAATTTAATTAATTATAGATTATGACTTATTCCAGGGTGTATGATAGAATTGCAGACAGGAGATTTAAAATGTGGTTTTCTCAAACTATATCTTGAAAAACACACTGCATGGTTAAAACTAATTTCAATTGCTTGCTTTGCAAAATGATGGGTCCAAAAAATAAAAGCATCAACAATATAGCTAGGATTCCTTACAAGAATCCAACGAAAAAATGTAGATCTTCCTCTGAATTATTTGAATTTTAACAATGCACCTCTGAAAACAGATCAGAGCGCTGAACTATTCTTTCAGTTATGGTATTCGTTCAGCTAGGTCATTCCTATAAATTCATAACATGAACCTTTCCCTGTAAGAATTAAATTTTATTAGTTAAGAAAGTTAATTTAAGTTATAATGAATGGAATTGCTGATAGCTGCAACGGCAAACCTAATAATGAATAAAGCTACATGTAACGTTGAGCCGCTGTTGCATATTTGCCCTGCTGCAGCCTTTGGAATGACCACAGGTGTCCTGCCTAGATGTCCCCAGAGGACATATTACTCAGTCCTACACATCCGAACTACACACAAGTGCTACATTCATTCTGGCCCTGTTAAGCTTAGATGATATCCTATCAAATTTGGGTGAAATTTGTGGCAACAGACTTTCTAAACTATTTATAAAATATCATTAGAAATTATTCTCTGTTATTAGAAGTTCAAAACTTCTACACAATGTCATGTCAGGTCATTCATTACAAAAACCTGTGCCTTTTTTCTCAGTGGGAGAACTAAGTCATGCACAGTCTAACACCATGCACATATGTTAAACTGTGGTCCAAAAATGCATTTTATATAACTACATGAAATGTAGTGGTTGCACTTGTTTTAATTTCCAATGTAATCAAATTGAACAGGCAGTAGGTTGACAATGTACTCGTACTCGTACTCGTACTCGTACTCGTCGTCTCCCGCTTTATCCGGAACCGGGTCGCGGGGGCAGCAGACTAAGCAGAGACTCCCAGACTTCCCTCTCCGCAGACACCTCCTCCAGCTCTGCTGGGGGAAGCCCTAGGCGCTCCCAGGCCAGCCGAGAGACGTAGTCTCTCCAGCGTGTCCTGGGCCGTCCCCTGGGCCTCCTCCCGGTGGGACGTGCCTGGAACACCTCCCGAGGGAGGCGTCCAGGGAGCATCCGAAGAAGATGTCCGAGCCACCTCAACTGACTCCTCTCGATGTGGAGGAGAACCGGCTCCACACTGAGCCTCTCCCGAATGACCGAGTTCCTCACCCTATCTCTAAGGGAGAGCCCAGCCACCCTGCGGAGGAAGCTCATTTTAGCCGCTTGTATCCGGGATCTCGTTCTTTCGGTCATGATCCAAATTTCATGACCATAGGTGAGGGTAGGTACGTAGACCGAACGGTAAATTGAGAGCTTTGCCTTTTCGCTCAGCTCTCTCTTCACCACGACAGACCGGTGCAGCGTCCGCATTATATCGATCTCCCGCTCCATTCTTCCCTCACTCGTGAACAGGACCCCAAGATACTTGAACTCCTCCACTTGAGGCAGGGACTCTCCTCCAACCTGAAGGGGACAAGCCACCTTTTTCCGGTCGAGAACCATGGCCTCGGACTTGGAGGAGCTGATTCTCATCCCGGCCGCTTCACACTTGGCTGCGAACCGCCCCAGCGCACGCTGTAGGTCTTGGCAGGAGGGAGCCAGCAGAACTACATCATCCGCAAAAAGCAGGGATGAGATCTGCTGGTCCCCGAACCAGACCCCCTCCGGTCCTTGGCTGCGCCTAGAAATCCTGTCCATAAAAGTTATGAACAGGACCGGTGACAGAGGGCAGCCCTGTCGGAGTCCAACATGCACCGGGTTGACAATGATCATAGATTATCAAGTTTAAAGCAACTGGTAAAAAAAAATATGCATGTGTGATTTTAACCCAATATTATGTAAAAAGAAAGATATGACATTTTTTGCTCCATTACTCCCTTATGGTCCAGTCTGCAGTCACTATTTAGAGTACAAATACACATCATCTTGTTCTGTGTCACTAGACACAGTTCTAAAAATCAGATTGTGAAAAGAGAACATCCATCCGTTTCTGTATTATTCCGTCAGGGTATCAGTGGGTCCAGTGCCTCATCTCCTATGAGCGAGAGGCACACATACAACCATGCACAGGTAGTTAGTTTAGGTAGGAGCAGTTCACTTGGAGGCATCCAAAATGACCGACCTCTTGAAGGGTTTGAACATTTTTCAAAATACTTTTTTACAATTTTAATAAAAATAATTCTTCATGCCTCAAAATACAAAGTCTATAGCTTTTATATGAGAATATCTGATGAGCTTGTCAAGGTTTTTTGTAAAATTTTAAAACCCATTGAATTTGACCATTGGACCTAAAAAAGCGGACTTTCTATCGTTTTGGATATACATCAAGGGAATATATTTTCTGGTTATGAAAATATGTTATCATGGGTGGCCTGGCTGAGTTTAGAGAATGGCGGTTTGTACATGAATAGAAATATATGTGTAAAATTTGATAAGTTATAGTGATCAGGCCAGGTAATTTGTCAGGAGAATAATAATAAACATTCAAAATATAACAAGCATTTGCAAGACTTTTGTTGCTCAGGCTTGATAAATGGCAGTGTGATGTAATTTGACAAAGGTTTGAAATCACTGCAATATTCATTTTGAAGAAGAATGCCTTTATAGAAAAGTTAATTGTTTTTACTGAAAAAAACTGAATTAAAGATTTTGTTAAAAGATCTCCTCCTGCTAGTAAACGTTAAAAGATCTTGCCTTATTGCATGTGATAAATGTAGCTGTAAAGAAATAAGGCATGGAGGAAGACTATAGCTATCTGCTGGGGTCATTTTGACACGAGTATGGAAATAAAAGTTTTAATAACACATGCCACTTTTTCTTGATTGGTTGTTGGAGAGTTCATCTGCTTTGCCATTGTAAGCAAATTGTCCCAGTTTTAAATGCAAAATGAAATGTGACCAAATGTCTTCGGAGGAGACCAGGATTCACCTGCTTGTTTCCAGAATTTATATGAGCTTTCATATCTTCTGTATCAATGCAAACTATCCGAGGAAATAAGCTGTGGTTCATTTGGAGCTGCTTAAACAGTGCTGCTATGAAAGTGCCCTTCAAGGTAAACAACTTTATTAGTATTTCTAGAATTACATTATAATAATGAAAAGTTTTCTGTCAACCTCACAACAGGAACATCTGCCTATATATCTTGTTTAAGTCAAATAAATTAACTCAAATAAAATATGAAAGTTAATTGTTCTGTCAAGGAAGATAGCGAAAACAATTGTATGTTTTATAATACTGTCCTACTAAGTAGAATCTAAATTTTTTATTTTTTATTTTTATTCTGTATAAGATGCATTTTTTTGTGTCCACCTGATGGATGAGTCTTCATTTTTTGATAAATTGGGAATCCCTATATCTACTGTAATCAGTTTTTCACAGCGGTTTTGTATCATAAAGTAATTCTTGATGAGAAAACTGCTTGAGTGACATTGTCTAGTCATCGCTCTCATCTCTGTAGACATGAACGAGAAGTGGCCTGGAGACAGGTGTCACATACATCAGCTCAGCATTCAGGGGCCAGGGGCTTTTTCACAGAACGGAATTGCCCATTAGTGAATACATGAGTGTGTATGCAAGTCCATGCGCAGGAACACAAAGCCCAAACCCAGCATTTGATTTTCATTACAACCACCGGCACCTTGGGAATGGACCAATGACAATGTACCTTGAGGTTGTGAAGGCTGTCAACGCTTTGATTTGCACAAACCTTTTTATAATCTATGTGTGCTTTTTTTTTTTTTTTTACATTGTGCATATTTGTGCATGTAGGTGTGTACGTCTGTGGAGGAGAGATAGGTAGAACATGGAGGGAAGTGGCAAGTAGCAAAATGCAAAATGTTGAGGGCACAAATTGAATTGGACTCCATATTCTCAATTCCCCCTCCTACGCAAGATAGAGAAACAGTTGATCATATTACTGGAGCTCAATATAGTTTAGACCTCCTCCAGACCTAGCTGCACACACAGACACACACACAGAAGCTTGGTATCAATTTCACTGCAGGTGGAATTAAGTGGGAAGCCTATTTCCTCTGCCTAACAACATCCCTATTGGAATAAGCTTCAGTATATCCCAGGGGCAAGGCCTAAAGCTTTGGCAATATTTCCCAAAATGGAGATCATGTAAGACATTGCTAGTACAGCAGTTTGCTTTACAGCAATGCTGAAGATGGTGAATTGAGAATATTTGTACCCCTTCAACACAGTTAAGATTAGCATTAGCAATGCTCTACTTTTTGCTATTATTTAATCTCTTCTGTTTGGCTTGCTTGATTACTTATTATTAATAGAAAATGTCTTTCGTTAAATGTTCTCTAATTTATGACCAAAAACTTAACCTTAAAGATATGTATGACAATTTGCTTTTCTTTTTAAAGACAAAATGCTCAATTATGGCCAATTTTATTGTAACGCTGAGAGATTTATAAAATAACCCCACAAAATCATCATTAACAGTTTGAGACCAGAGTGAAGAAATAATTTTATGTATTTGCGGATAATAAATCAAATCCTGGATAAATACATCTCTGTTGACATACTAGGCAGCCCAAAAAAAGGCCAAACAAAAAGTTTATGTTGGGATTAAATTGCATGCTAATAGAGGATAAAACAAACAAACAAACAAACAAAAAAACAAGAAACTAAACTTTTCAAATTATTGGCATGCCTATAAAACAATACATGCAAAACATGTATCTTTCACTGCAGAAATCAATGTGTCACAGAAACTGTTAGTCCTTATGAAGGTCTTAAAGATTTCATAAAACATGGAAGCATCCAGAGAGAAGGAGTCCTCTTTCCCAATGATCTCTTTAGATCATCTTGAGTTATGGGTCGTCATTCATGCTCTCCTCTCCCAAGTCTATTTTATTGAGTTTCATTATTACTAATTTGGGATTAAGATAGACTCATAAGAATTTACTTGTGTAAATTTTGTGTTCGAATGTCCATTTCTCTTTTGATTTGACAACATGTTTTGTCAAACTGAAAGAGCCAAGTGTCATTGAATCTTCATAAAATGTATCAATGGGCAAGGAAACACATTAATGTGAACATTATATTGGTGTTCCACTAATGCTTAGTGGACTAAAGCTTGTTTTACCTTTATAAAAAACAACTCAAAACATGTCACCATGGAGGTAGCATGCAGTCTCCATTAGCTTACATGCTAGCTTATTTTACACAACAGTACACATATAAAATGATCAAAACTAATCAAAAACCCAATTTATTTGGCTGGAATTTCTTTCCCTGACTTTGCCAGACCAGTAACCTCTTTTTCTGGAAAAGTGTGGCAAGTTCAGCAACACATTGCCCAGGCTGTGTTGCTGGGTGGGACTGTGTTTGGATGGCCTAGCTGGAAGGCTTTTGTGTTTTGTTCTCCTACTGTATAATTCCAGTCTCTGCTTCTTCCAAGTTATTCCTGTAAAAATATAAAGAGAAATATTGTAGAATGTTTTTCAGGATCTGGTTCTGAGATTAAAAACCAAGTCAAATATCGCTTTTGCCAGTCTGAGGGTTTGAATTCCTGTGCCTGCATAGCCTTCCATTTATGGGGTCCCTCTGGGTGTGGGTTGCTGAAGAGCCACTGAGTTTCAGCAATCTGTAAGCAGAGCTCTTTACCCCCATTATGGCGGGTAGCAGCATCAGATGTCCCTGGGTTGGGTTTCTGTTTTGGAGATGGGTGGTGCAGCTCTGGGGTTGGTGCAGCTCTATGGGGTTGGTATAGCAGTTTGGAGAGCACATAACTATGCTTCAGCAATGTTTAATATAGCACCAGGGCTTATGGTGTAACAACAAAAGTTAAAATGCAAGAAAAATCCCAGGTGTTCAAATCTAGTACACAAAAACACCATAGACTTCCATTTATAGTTGTGACAAATTACATTTTTAAAAATTATTGTCTTAGGAAAATACTTCTGCACTGTAGTTGGAAAACTGGAAAAAAAAAAATCTTGTGCCCTAAAAGACAGAAACTATAGGGAAATAAGCATCAGGCTTGTATTTTTTATGTGATAGAATACAGAGCTGCTCATGGGCAGCAGACTAGTAATTTTACATATTCTAATGATAGAAACGAGGAGGAAATATGTCACAGAAACCCATTTCGGATTTGTTCGCTTAAGCCGGGCATACACTGTGCTGTATTTTCAATCATTGCATGCAGCTACAGCTCAAACTATATGATGAAGTCGCAGGTTTCACAGCTCACAATGTATGTTCACACACTGAGTGGCCCGAAGCTCTGATGCTCACACTGCACATCCAAAAACCACATGTCAGACTCAGCTATGAGAGATGACGCTGGTCAGACTTGTCAATCTGGAAGAAGAAGAACTCCGTTGTTTGCATATTAGCAGTCCTTGAGGTTCTGGTAAATCAGCTCATAGATGCTCTTAACTCTGCTTCAACAGCAGTATTTGTCCATGAACACCTCACGACAGCCGATTGAATTTCAAACATGTTTGATTTTCTCCCAACCTTATGATTCCTTATCGGGAGCTTGGTGCGAGAGGCTGATAGCCCCTTGTTACCTCCTGTATACTACACAACGCAGGATCCACGATGAGGCTAAACCTCGGCCCGATCAACAAAAATTCTGGCACGACTGGAGAATTGGCCCAAAAAGAACAAAAAAATCATACAGGCTTTATCTCCAGTACCTCAGAGCACACCTGAACATTTGGATACCAGTAACCAGGCAGGGCACCCTGCCTGTAGCTCAAAGTAAGAGCAATTTAGAGAACTTAACTTAATAGTCATGTTTTTGGACTGTGGGAGGAAGTCAGAGTACCCAGAGAGAACCCACACATGCTCAGGGAGAACATGCAAACTCCATGCTGAAAGAATCAAACCCAGAACCATCTTTCTGCAAGACAGTAGTGCTACCCACTGCACCACTGAGCAGCCCCTTACAATGAAATGTTATTGAACAGTTCTGTTCAATTATGTTTAAATAGTATAATAATATAATTATTTCCTTGTGGTTTGAATAAAAGGATTTTGGATCTAATAGAGTCACGTGTGACATAAACGCAGTGACTCAGGTTAATGTCAGCTGACCAAATTTTTGTTGTTATAATGTCATTGTGAAGTCGAATTAATTGTGCATATATTCACCTGAGAACTGATGATATCTCAGTGTTACAGACCCTTGTAGCGTGCACCGAAGTGGATATGGAAATTAAGTAGTGAATCTCAATCTATTTACTAATTTATTTTTATTGTATTTTAAATAGGTCTATAGGCTCATAGGTCTTTTGTCCAAAAAAGCGAAATCATTTTCACAGCACCCCCTTGTTTCCTTTCCATCAGTTTTACACATGAGAACAGTGGTGACTGACAGCTATTATAAAGATTCCCCATAAAATTCCTAATGGCATAAACTGCTTGTGAGGCATTATTCATGTTTGTGCTAAACTCCTACTGTATCTGCAGCAGCAACATTGACTCATTTCTTTGCCTCCGAGCTGTGGGGTTGACTCCATTCCTCTTGAAATACTTGTATGAATATAAATGAAGGTATTTAAACTTGTCAGCATTTGCTACCAAAGACAGGAAAAGGACAGAATAGTGAGGAGTATCAGTTGGTGCCATCTGTGCGTGTCTTAATGGCCAGTTGGGACCATTTTAAGCTAGAGCATTTTACGCAGTTTGAAACAGTTAGAGACAAACACAAAATTAAATTGCCAATGACAACGAAAGAGGATATCCTGACCCGTTTTCAGGAGTTTGGCGTTTGGAAATAAGAGAAAGATGTGTTTACCAAAGTCAAACACAATTTTTTTCCTTTCATTGTACTTACCTCATTACTCTACCTCCAATAGCAGGGCTCTATGCAGACTTTCTCTTGTATTGTGAAAAACCTGCTCAGCAATATTCAGCAGGTTATTGAGACACTTTGATTTTCCTATTTATTTTTTATTTAAAGTTATTTTCGAATCAGTTTTTTTTTTGTTGCATAGTTGAAGCTTTGTATTTTGCAGCACGCAAATGTAATCACACCCCTTTAACATGCTCGTCATAGCCGTAAACTTTTGAATTGTGTTTTTGTTCGATCAACAAGCACAAAGGCTTTTCTTTTCTTCCTTCATTAAATGTAGACTGCATTTTACTCAGCCTCGTCAACTCTGACATTAGCAATAAAATCCTTTTCAAGATTTGTGATAAATCGAAAGCAGTTGCAAAGATCCACAGCTTAAAATGAAGACCCTCTCCATAGCATAGCTTCTAGCAGTGTATAAAGTTGGCTTCTGGGGAAAGATTGTGAGAACAAAGCCTTTGTCAAAGACAGCTCTGTTAATAGTTTGACACAAGCCATTTTAGAAAATCAAATACATAAAAGAAGTTGTAGCCTAACCTGCTCAGATCAGAGATTTTTTTCAACTCCATGGCTTTCATTCAAATTATTTCTCAAACTAAAATCTAATGCTTTTCATCAAACTCAACACGCCATGCCTTACAGTGAAACATATTTTTGGTGTTGTCATGCTGTTGGAAATGCTTTTTGTCATTGCAAACAAGATAGCCAGAGCTAAAGGAAAGATGAAAGTAGGATTTACAGGACTTGTATTAAGCAAATATATCAAAGGTTACAGGAAATTTGAGACAGGTGTGGAGGCTCGCCCTTAATCCAAGTGGCTCTAAATATAATCCTGCACAACAGTGGAAAGGTTTGGATCAAAACATGTTGTCATGCTTATTTATATAGAAGTTAATGGTCAGACTTAAAATTTGTATGAATAGATTTATGTGTACATTATCTAATTTTTATTTGTAAAACCTTTATATTGATAGGCCATTTTTCTGCCACTTCAAAATTGTGCTTTACTTAGATTTTTACTATTTTGACTGGTTATTTCAAATGTTTTTATAATCATCAAAGGTAGTGATTGTTGCCCGGCAAAATCTTAGAAACTTAAGGGGGTTCAAAAATTTTTATAACGCAGTGCATTTACTGCAGTTCAATGTTTTGGCGTTGGATAATAAAAACAGTGCATATATGAATTTAGAAATGAGAGATGTGGCTTCTACTTCACAAAGTAGCTTTTAAACTGCGTATATACTGCATTTTATTGTTTAATCAATTTAAATTGTAAATTTAAAATGTAAATTTGTACATAAATATATAATTGTCTATATATAACATTTCTAAATGAAAATTTCAACAATAAAATTGTATTTTAGAAAAAAAATAACATTTGTGACATTAAAAATATGTTACACTGACCGAAACTATAAAATAACTCCAAGAATATAATCTAAAAAATATATATTATTACTTTCTCTCTCCATGATGCCTTGCACAGCCTGCCACAAAAACGAAGTGAAAAGCAGGCAGAAATGAATGGAAAACTGTATTCCTTAAAAGTGTCACATGTCTGGATATGAAAAAGCTCCACTTGACATGGACGGTGATGAAGATGTGAGTAAAATGAGCGTGCCTTAGAGGTCAATGTGACCCAGCACCACAGCTGGAGATCCACAGGTTGTGGAAAGTCTCTTCTGATAGATATAAAATAGATTTGTATGCCCTTTGTGGTGCTTTCATTGTTACACTTGTCAGATATATAAAATAAACTGAGAATCTAAATTTCAATATAAAAAACTTCGATAACATGGTTAAACTGTATCTAGAAGATACAAGTTAACAACTAAAATATTGACGTCCTTATTTAGGTCTGACAGGTCTAACAAAGGTCTTTAATGTACAACTCAAAATAACTTTGATTTTAATAAGGTTTGTCCATTAACAGGTGATTCGGTCATAGTTTTGTACATATGTTGCAAAATAACAGTGACATTAAATAAGCGCATTGAAATAGTAATAAAAAAAAAGATATTCTCTATTATCCATGTCTTATGAGCATCAGACTGGGTCAGTACCCCGCCTCTTGCCCGTAGACAGCTGGAGATAGGCACCAACATCACCCGCAACCCCTCTTAGGATAAGCAAGACGGAAAAAGGATTGAAAAATGAATGCTGTCAAATACTTAATTAATTCTTTGTCCTGAGATTGTCCTTTACCAAGCTGCGTATGTAGCCTACAAACCCCCTATAGTGAGTCAAGTAAAGACTTGACATTTTTGTTGCAATACCAGCATTAGGGTAGATGTTAGAAGGCACCTTATTTTCATAGATATGTAGACTGACTCCAAGAATGAGATTTTGTTTAGCCACCCAGGGACTATTCTATTCTATTCTATTCTATTCTATTCTATTCTATTCTATTCTATTCTATTCTATTCTATTCTATTCTATTCTATTCTACGTATGCCAGTATTTGACCTACTTTTCACAAACAGCCTTTTGTTTGAATGATCCCCAAAATAAAGTATCTATCAAAGTTTTACTTCTAATGTAAAAGACACATTTCCCTGAAAAAAAAATGTATTCTTCTCAGCTTTTTGAAATTTGGTCATTTTTGGTTATCAAATTTTTTATTTGTACGAACCATGCAACCACCCCTACCCAGAAAAAAAGGTTGTCTCTTACCAAAATGTAGGGCAGTTGCTTCTACTTTATATCTACGTTATAAATGTATTACCTTAAACGACATTATGCCTCTAAACAAAACACTTGTAAAGTTGCAGCAGTGAATGCTCTTTTGCTCTTTGCCCATGAGTGTTAACAACAATGATTTCATATAAACTTTTTGCCAGATAGAGAAAATTTCTGTCAAACGTTTGCACTTTGCTTCGAATCAAGTCAAAATTTTTTATACAACTCCCGAAGGTCTGGGCAGAGCCAAGCAGACAGAAGCGGAACAGGAATTTGGAGCTATTCTGTATTATCACAGTGAAGGACGAGTACCACACCAGTGGATTGTGACATTCGAAGGAGTCAGAGAATGTGCAATGGTTCTGACAAACTAACATAACTAAGAAGTTGCTCCATCAATTTTACAAAGGGAAACAGAGGAAATCAGGAGGATGTGGAATTTAGGGCTAAGGTGGCACCACTCAAATTATGTTACCTCTGTTTCATTGTCACAGTTGTTAAGAAATGTTAAAGTGCATAATTTTCGCCAAAAATTCCACTGTGTGTGAAATTTTCTATTTATATTTCTATTTATTCTCTTTTTACAAGTTTTATTCCTCCATTTCTAAATTGTTGAAATGACAGTCATTATTTAAAAAATCTTTGGCAGATGTCCCTGTCAGAAAGTCCCAATCATGTTTGTGGTTCCAAACAATTTTTATTAGCCGGACTGAATGTAGAGATGGCTCTTTTGATTGTTAAGGTTGCAGATCCCTGCTCTAGCTTAAGGTGCTAGGCTATAAAAACAAGGCTTGTCTTCACCTGAAGCGATGTAAAGGCAAGAAAGTAAAATACATACATTTATTATCTGAATAAGTCTGAAATTTGTTCACCCTTACAGCGATATTTAAAAAGCTATATCCACTTGCAGATATTCCAATTCAAGATTTATACAGCGGCAGATTTTTTTTTTTTTTTTTTAGCATGCTACTAAAACTATTTTGACGTTTCTAAACTGGTGTCTTATTGGTGACACAGGAACAGGATGCAACAGGGTTTCTTTGCAATCAAAATCAGTTGCCATCTGACCAACATCAGTAGACAAGAGGTGACTAAGAAAGATGGAAC
The DNA here is from genome assembly GCF_000732505.1 of Cyprinodon variegatus. Classification (NCBI taxonomy): domain Eukaryota; kingdom Metazoa; phylum Chordata; class Actinopteri; order Cyprinodontiformes; family Cyprinodontidae; genus Cyprinodon; species Cyprinodon variegatus. Next base: position 377,055 of record NW_015150633.1, on the reverse strand, counting down.
TGGAATTTATTCTGGCAAACCTCACTGGTGCTGTGTCTGACACATGTACATTTACATACTCATACCTTGGAAAGCTTTCACTGTTAGCTGAATTTATGTAACCTGTTCTATTGTAGTTCGTTTTTTAGAAGGCTGTTCTCCTAGATTTGACTAGCATCATCCAAATGGGTTTCCAGGGTGCAATGAAGTCTTGGAGGACAGCAGTCCAAACCTTCTTTCCTACCCACAATAAAGTTCTTTCTTTTGACCTTGTGAAAGTTGAAGGAAAAAGAGCAAGATGCTACAATTTGATGTATTCGGATGTAACCTTTTACTGCACGCTCAGGAGGTAATTCAGCCATTTGATTCAGAAATGCTAGAATAAATTAGTGACCTAAGTTGCAAGATGCTGGCTCTCTGGGACTTGGGTTTCAGAGCCCCTTATTTAAAGGATATAAACAAGCTTTTTAAAATGATGAGATGTATGCCCACCAAGTATGCTCTCATCTAGAGCAGCAGAGAATGGGTTTTAACGGGTGGAGTGGAACTGTATGTGCTTATTTTCTATCTTATTTCATCAAGCCATGCTCTTTATTACCTGTGAAATCAACTGTGATGAGTGTTGAATGGGAAAGTGGCTTTTTACAAATGGCTAATAATTCCTCACTTTGATAGACATTGCAGTCCAGTCTAAACTAATTTCGTAGTGTTTTACATAGGGTGACCAGATTTGGGTTTCAGAAAAGGAGGACACTTTTTTTTATTTTTGGGTGGGGTGTGTGGGGGAAGGGGAGATGACTGGATCGGACCGGGCATTGGAACCCAGCAGTGAGCTCTGGGGCTGGTCCGGGAACCCCGGCAGCAGGGGACGGGGCGACCAAACCCGACCCAGTGACGGTATGCTTCCCTCTTACTGGGCAGGCGTGGGGCAGCCCCATAAGTATGAAAAGCCATTATCAAT
>NW_015150633.1:368615-373615 GCF_000732505.1 Cyprinodon variegatus | reverse complement strand
ACTTCAAACACTCAAACAGGATTTTCCCTCAATACTCAGTCAACTTTCAAACTTGCTGCATACTCCTTTTGTATTCTCCAGAGACTTGTTACAGGCCTATTATGGTAATAGAAAGTCTTCCGGGTGTTTGAGCAGGCCTGTATCTAGCTAAAGAAATGAACTGAGCTTCCTATGGGTGTTTAAAAATAGCCGCCCTAGGTTCACACAAACAGCACAGCAGTGTTTTTCTCATACTGATAAGGTCTTACATAAAGAGTGGGTGTGCTGCAATTACTGATCCAAAGCAGCCCTAAGCAGATGTAGGTCTGACTGAAGCAAAGAGGATCAATGGCACTGAAAAAAAGAAGCTCAGTATTATGTTAACTTCATTTTTACAAAAACCCATGCACAAAGTTGTTAAGCTCAAAATGCATGTCTTTTTTTGCCTCTATTTTTGGCATCAAAAGGGAAAGTATTGAATCTCTGCTAAAAGTGTGCCTCAACAAATAAAGTATTACCTGTTTACAAGAACATATTTTGTAGATGCATCTCAAGACATCAAAAAGTCATTTTTTCAGTAATTCAATATAAATTTTTCTTTATTCATTACATGTCAGATCTGATTATGGCTTACAACTAATGAACACTCAAAATGTGCTTCTCACATGAGAATATGACATTACAACAGTGATAAAAAGAACATCTATAACAGAGAAAATTATGTTATGGCAAGTAGAATCATGGGGAAAACTAGTTTTATCTTGACAGTTGTCCGGCAATCAGAAAGTGACACAAAGAAGGTATGCTGCTATATATATGTCATTTAAAGAGCTGTGTCTATGCATATTAATGGTAATTTAAATGGAAGAAAGGCTACTGCAGTAAAACAAGACAGAATCAACACAGATAACCTCAGCATTGAGGGGATTGGAATACCCGTTCAAACCCAAATCATCCACAAAAAAATAGATACTTAAGGCATGCCAGGGAATTGTGATTATGGGGCTGCTATAATTTGACAATTATTTTTTTAACTATGTGGATTAATAATTATTTTACTCTCAAAAGTTACACAAGTAACTGTAACTGACCTCTGCTTTGGAGTGAATTGCACTATTCACCATCGAAGTGTAGCTTCATCTGCTTGACCCCTTTATGTCATTTTCTTCTTGAACTTTTTATCCTTCTTTGAATCACATCATCTGGGAATGGGTGGTATAGCACCTCTGAAAGCCATAGAGCACATCTACACATCAAAGTAAAAACTGCATACTTCATCATTATTCAAACCTCCAGGGAGGACCATTGTTCTTAGAAGATCTTACAGCAGAAGTCGTTAATAGCTCTATAAAAAACATGAGTACAATTAGTTAATACTATGGATTGAAAAATATGAGGGTGAGATTAAGATGAAGTATTCAGCAAAGGTAAAATGTTATAAAAACTGTATGATTCAAATAGCAATGGGTTTATTAATTTAACCTTCCTGTCATGATTGGGTTATATATCTGACCAGTCTTAATTGTTTTACACCTATAATTAGTTATTTTTACATCTGCCTCAGTGTGTTTTGATGTTATCCATGATAAGCATTTGAACAGTCAAAAACAAGTTACATTTTCAATTACTTTTAACCTAGTCAAAATTGTTAAACTCACTGTACTGTTCACAACCAAAACTGATTGCCATACAATATGAAATGATGGGAATCCACAATATATAATCATCTATCAGAAGAAAAGCCATACCCTGTCATGATCTTGCTCTTGCCACTGATGTCTGGTCTGATTACTCATTTAACTCACCTGCTTATATCCGCCCTGTTCTCATTACCGTTCATCTGATTCACCTGCTTCATCCTCTATTTAACCAGCCTTCAAACCAGTCATCAGTGCCAGGTTATTCGAGCCTGTGGTGAGAAGTTATCTAGCTTACCTGAGTGTTTCTCAATTGGCTGATGCTGACACAGTCTTCCTCTGGACATCTGAGGCTGCCTGTCCCCATTATAATCTGTTTACCTGACCTGTCCTTGGAATCCTGCCGAATTTCTGCCTGTCTGTGAACCGAACCTGGACTGTTTCCTGACTCCATTCGGGATTTCCATTTGCGACCTATTTGGACCTCTGATATGCTGACTCAGACTGCAGAGCACATCATCGTCATCAAAACCAGCTTTGGCTTCGCCCTCTGGAATATTATTCCTACCTTCGTCTGCTCGGTTCTGATCTCCTACCTGTCCTCCGACTTCCAATACTTCATTGTCTGGAATTCTCTGGTACAGTGCAACACCTCTTGTTGGCAGCCGACCAGCTGGAACCAACCTCTTCCTCTGGCCTCGGACTGAACTATAAGATCATGTTAGTGACTCACATGTTCTTTATCATCTTCTGTCAGTTAGAAGTGGTCACTAACCTGTTTTCTTCTCCTGCAGAGGTTCCTACCTTTGACGCTGATGCTGTTCAGTGCTATTCCATTTGTTCCTTTTCCTGTGCCCATGTACCTATCCTTTCTTGTGTAACATTTTTGATGAAATAAAGCTTCATATGTTTACATGGACCAGACGGGTGTCTTTATAAACCATTTTGTACAATGCTATTGTGCTGATCCCTCCACATGAACCACACCCTCCAAACTATTGTATCGAATCTTCACACAGATCCTGAATACACAGCCTGTTCTTTGTCTAGCACTCCTCACTCTGAGAACAATGACTGGGTGACAATATGAGCAGATATTTGAGAGAAACTTTGGATCAGATTTTAGAAAACAATAATGAGGAATTTTATCCTTATTTTGGGAAGAACAACCAGTTAGCAGATATTAGATACTTGATCTTGTCTTCATCATCCAAGGACAGAACGAGTAGAGCAAGATTGGTATATATCAAAAAGGGGCAAATACCAACACAATGAAACATCTCAGTTTGATAACAAGTGAGCTTTCCAACTTCTTGTCTTTTTTTTTGTACCAGATTCAAATAAAACAATTGCACTGCAAATTACACACCTGGATGAGAACCATGTGTACAGGAGCACCTGAAATAAATTGGACCTGCTAGATATGCATGCCTACATGAGTCTGTTGAATATTACTGAAGTATAATAATCAAACAATAAGGCAAGGGAAGTACTGTATATTTATAGAGCACAATTCAATATAAGTATAAATATATAATTATATAGTAAGTATTTAATATAAGTATAAATCAAGTGCCGTACATTAAAAAACATACTTAATAAAATAAAAGAAACATAAAAGCAGAATAAAAGCAAAGATAAATGCATGATTAAAAACAGGTAGTAAAACAAGCAAAAACAGTTTGACCTTAAACTAATAATACATCAGTTAACATTTTAACATTAACAGTCAAAGGCAGTTCTAAATAAATGGTTTTACTTAAAACCACTTAGGTGATCACTACTATTATAGTCTTCTAGAAGTTTGTTCCAGATAAGTGGAGCATAGGAACATGTTAGGTTCTAGTTTTGGGTGAACAAAGTAGGCTTGAACTAGAAGAAGTCCTTGGTCTGGGAGGGTGTTGCACCGATAACAAATCTGTCATTTATTTTGGCACTCATCCATTCAGTGATTTATAGACTAACAGAAATATTTTCAAGTCTAGTCTCTGGGCTACAGGGAGCCAGTGTAAGGACTTCAGAACCTGGCTGATGTGTTCCACTTTCTTAGTTCTACTGAGAACATGGCCAGCAGCTTTTTGGATCAGGAGCAGCTGTCTGACAGACTTTTAAGGCAAACCTATAATGACACTGATACAGTTATCAATTCTACTAAAGATAAATGCTGAATTAGTTTGTCTAGTTTTAACATTAGTCTTTTAATCATCGAAATGTTCTTCTTGTCATGTGAGGGTGATTTAGTAACTGCCTTTATGTGCCTCTGAAATTTCAGATCTGAGTCCATCATGACACCAAGATTTCGGCCAGTCAGTGGTTGTACGCTAACTGTTGATCTTTCCCCCTTTGGTCCCAGGATTATTACCTCAGTTTTGCTTTTATCCAGTTGGAGAAAATTATGGAGCATCCACGTACTGAGCTGATCTAAGCATCTAGCCAATGCTCTGATGGGTTTATAATCATTTAGTGATGCTGTGATGTTAAGTGGTGTATTGTCTGCATTGTTACGGTGACTTATGGTGTTGTTTGCTATAATCTGAGCCAAATGAGCATGTGGATTTTTTAATGGTAGAAAACCCTTATGTTTTTCTGGTTTCTGATTTAAAGCTCCTTAATGACAAATAGAAGTCCCTGTCCTTTAGGTAGGATTTAAACTAGTCTAGTTTGGACTCTAAAAAGATTAAGTGATCAACAGTATCAAACGCTGCTCTGAGATCCAATAATACCAGCACTGTGGTTCTTCCACAGTCTGAATTTATACTGATGTAATTGAAGAAATTGCAGTAATCAGTACTGTCAGTGGACTGTGGAAGCCTGACTGGATGATATCGAAGCAGCTATGTTCTGTTAAGAAGGCGTTTATTGAAAAAACTTGTTCAATAATATTACTGATGAAGGGGAGGTTTGAGATGGGGCTGTAGTTGTGCAGAATGAATTCGTCAAAGTTTGTCTTTTTCTTAATAATGTGTTGATAATTGGTGCTTTTAAAGCCTGGGAGGGCGGCGGGTGGGTGGGTGGTGGTATGGGGGGTCGCGGGGCACCTGATGTGTTTATGATCTGAATCAAATAAGACTCGAAAAGAGGTAAAACCTTCTTAAAGTCATTTGACACATGATGTCTAACTTGGAATTAAAGAGGACATATGTAATATAAGAATAATTGTTCCTCTTAATGTAAAAATGGAAATAATCTAAAGATCAAGATTACAGCTATTGGCTTGGATTAATGTTCTAAAAGAAGCAGTTTTCCAATTAGGATCCAGTCACTGTTGCAGAGTGCATATTTCCATTTTATTTAAGGCCTATACACTCATCAGCCACTTTATTAGGTACCCCATGCTAGTAATGGGTTGGACCCCCTTTTGCCTTCAGAACTGCCTCAATTCTT
>NW_015150633.1:364271-365535 GCF_000732505.1 Cyprinodon variegatus | reverse complement strand
CCGCAGCTTCCGGATGGAATCAATGTGCTCTCAAAAGTGCATATTTCAAGGCTTTAAATGATAATATTAAAGATGAACTTGCAACCCTTGACGAACCAGCAACTCTAGAGGGATTAATCCGCCTGACTATTAGGTTGGATAACAGAATCCGAGCTAGAAACAGTTCTAGACAAAGGTATCAAGGTTTTTCTGAGTCAGCCCCTGCATCTAATAATGCAACTGTTTTTTCTGGTCCCACAGAACCCGTTCCCAAGCCGAGGTCTAAAACCCAGTCACTCTCTTTGCCAGTTCAGGTCTCTCAGGAAGTGGAGACGGAAGCCGAACCCATGCAGGTGGGACATACGAGGCTAACTCCTGAGGAAAGGCTAAGACGTTTCAGAGGCAAATTATGCATCTACTGTGGAGAGACTGGCCATTTTATCGCTTCATGCCCAGCTAAGTCAAAAGCCGGGGCCCGTCAGAGGATCTGAGGAGTCTGACGGGCCATTTGAACTCTGAGAAAATCTCCTCATCTGATGCTCCCAGCCACCTTGTTTTTCTCAGATCAGAATCTTACGTTATCTGCCTTCATCGACTCAGGCTGTGAACGGAATTTGATAGACTCCAACCTGGTTCAGCAGCTACAAATTGAAACCATTCCTCTAACCCAGCCTCTTAGTGTCTCTGCAGTCGATGGGAAGAGACTCCACCAGGTTACCCACCAAACACAACCCCTCGAGCTGTTAATCTCAGGTAACCATCGTGAAACCTTGACATTTTTTGTTCTTCCCTCTGCATGTTCTCCTTTGGTGCTTGGGTTTGAGTGGCTGGAACGACATAATCCCCATATAAACTGGACTGATCGCCATATTGAGTCATGGTCGACCTCATGTCACGAAACGTGCCTCCGTTCTGCAGCTCCCGCTGTGAGGTCTCCTAGAGGCGGGGGGGAGATGGACTCTCCTGACCTTACAGCGGGAGCTGCAGAACGGAGGCAGGGTTAGGGACATGAGGACGACCAAGATTCAATATGGCGATCAGTCCAGTTTATATGGGGATTATGTTGTTCCAGCCACTCAAACCCAAGCACCAAAGGAGAACATGCAGAGGTAAGAACAAAAAATGTTAAGGTTTCACGATGGTTACCTGAGATTAACAGCTCGAGGGGTTGTGTTTGGTGGGTAACCTGGTGGAGTCTCTTCCCATCGATTGCAGAGACACTAAGAGGCTGGGTTAGAGGAATGGTTTCAATTTGTAGCTGCTGAACCAGGTTGGAGTCTATCAA
>NW_015150633.1:360020-361685 GCF_000732505.1 Cyprinodon variegatus | reverse complement strand
CACGCAGCTCTGGACTAAGGGCTGGAAAGCCCAAACCAAGGTCTGCCCTCAAGTCAGAAGTAAGACGCTGAAGTGGTTATTGGACTCTGCTGAATTAAACAGTCTCTGGACCCAACAGTTCCTCTCTCAAAGTAAAACCCGGACTCATCAAGGTACTCTTCAGAAACTCTCAAACTCAAACTCCTCAGTTCCAGAGCTAACTGAACTGTCATCCTTACAGACTCCAGTGAACCTGCCCCCAGGCCTGAACCAGTTCCAGTGTTTAATTCCATGTGCTTGTGCTCAAATAAACATTGTTAAACTTTTCATCTGTCTCCGTTGTGTTCTGCATATTGGGCTTTTCTGAACCCATCATGACATATATACTTAATTATGGAAAAAAAAAAACCTTACCAGAGTTCTGCTGCTGCAATGAATGAAAAACTAATTTTAGGTTTTTACTTTTTTAGAAAAAAATTCTCACACTGTCACACTGTGTTTTGGGGCTTGAGGCGTATCTATTTGTTGCAGCTCTGACATCTGGTTCTCAGGTGCAGATTTTACTTCTAAGATTTTCAGCTTTGCAGCTGGATTGATGAAGTCTCCTGAGCATTACAATTTAATTGATACGTTTTTAGTAGTGTACTTAGAGAAGACAGTAATTTCAATCAAGAATTTTAATTCAACTTTCCTACATGACTGCTCTTTTCAGCTACATACCTCCCTGCATTTTTTTTTGTAGTCACACAATGTTTAGCCCTTCATTTTAGAATATAATACAATAGAATAGAATATTTCTTTATTGTTTCAAAATGAGAAAATTATGATGTAACATGCAGCAAAGCACAGGCATTATAAAGATGTCGCCGGGATATAGTAATTAAAAAGTGTGTAAAATAATAACAGAATAGTGGAAAAATGTTAAAAACAAAAATACAAATAATGTACAGTAAGATAAAAAAAAAACATTGAAGGATAAATAAATAACCCAAAATACACTACTGTGGACATTTTTGCAGTAAGTGGACATAAGCCATAGAGGCAACAATAGAGATGTACAAAACGGCAGCAGCATGTTATTTAAAGTGACAAAGAATAGAAACTGTAAAATCAGCTTGAATGTAAAAACTTATTCAGCTTGTTGGAAGCACTGCCAGTTTTCCAGCTGCTGAGAGGAAGGATCTGCAAAATTCTTAATGCATTTAGGGTGCAGCAGTCAGCCACTGAAGGGGCTCTCCAGTCCAGCTTCCCCTTAAATCCCCCTGCTGATATGGTGTTAAAAGCGCTGGAGAAATCAAATAACATGTTCCTCACAGTGCTTCTAGGTTTCTCAAATTTAGTCAGAACTGATTGCAACATCCACCTCAACAAGACCGGTAGACAAACTGCAGTTGATCCAATTAGGTTCTCACTAGAGTGGGTAGATGGTGTAAGACCAACCGTTCAGTCAGGGGTATAGCTGCTGAGGTACTTTGAATAGTTTGTCTTTGGCATCAGTGCCACATGAGGTATTCCTTTTCTCAGCTTCAGGCTTAACCCCTAGAACCCTACGGACCCACCGGCGGGTCCAGCTGCTACATGACCTGGTAATTTTACCAAACCCCCAGTATTGATGTAAAAAACATATTTGGCACAGTTTGGTGACATTTATAGATAAATGTGCCAAAATGGCCTCTCCGCCTAAGA
>NW_015150633.1:356290-357630 GCF_000732505.1 Cyprinodon variegatus | reverse complement strand
CTCTATTTTTAAATATGCAGTAGAGGTATTTAAACGTAGTAGAGGACATGTACCTGTATATAAAACCTAAATCTTAAGCTTTATTAACCATAAAGGATTTGAACAAAAACCTAATATCGCTTTAAAAGTGCAGCATGGTACCCATCACACAAACTGTAAACTCTAGCAAATATATTTAAAAATGAATGTAAAATATATCTTTAGCCACTTGTGCAATACTGCAGTGAATATTTTGGAAAAGAGTAAATTCATTGAATTTGGAGGTGGAAAGGCTGTCTACCCCTGTAGCAAATCACATAGAGAGTAAAGGATCTTTGATCATTCTGTTTGTTAAGTCTCTCTACATCATTAGTGCTCTAATATAATCAATCCTCTTTAGTTCACCACAAGTGACAGTTGCATTGAAGGTTTCTGTATCGGACAAAGCACTGCTAGAGTGATAAGCTAATGTATCCAAATAACAACTGTCCAATTCCTTTCAGAGGAAGCCGCATCAGAATATTGGTTTGAATGCGCTGTAGAAATTTAGTTAAAAGCACAGGGCTGGTTTGATTCTCATTTGTCAGACAGATTTTTGTTTGTTCGAGTTAAATTATAAACTTCCTTCAAATCTAGGGTTAATCTCTGCCTTTTAAAAAAAGCTACCCATATCCTTCAGGTTTTGGCAAAAAAAAATCAAGTTTTATCCTGAAGAGTTGAGCACCACATTTCCAAACAATTCAGGGTAGAGGTTCAGCATGGTAACGATCTAATGAAATTGACCCTGTTTATGAGGTACGCATCTTTAGGAAGCCATGTTCTGACTGTATTCTGCCCCTGATGTGAGCTAAAAAGGGGAAATCAAGTGAAATCAAACTATCATTATTTCTCCTGGGGCTAGTTTGTTAGAAAATTCATGAAGTTTTCTATATGATGCAGTGTTTTTTTTTTTTCCTTTTTTTTTCTTGGCACTGGTGGTCATAAAATGATGGGAAATTAGTTTGGGGTGTGTTGCATACGTGCGGTTGGGACTCAGACCAACTGATGGCCATATAAAGTACCGAGGTCTGTATATTGCATGGTTTATTGCTGTGCCAAGGCTACAACCGAATGTGGTGTATTTCAAAGAATAGGTGCTATAATGTCAGCCAGGTGTTTCACAATGTTATTGTCATGATGCAATGGTTTTACTAGCCCAAATGCAGACTCACAGACACAGAGGGAGGATTAAAAGTCCAGTATTTAATTGGAACCAGTTGACAGACTGACAGGTTGCAGGTTCAGACAGGCATGGTGGCACAGGTAAAACACAACGATCCAGCTCAGAGGGGAGGTCACACTCAGCTAATATAGGAAAGGCT
>NW_015150633.1:317915-354545 GCF_000732505.1 Cyprinodon variegatus | reverse complement strand
CCTGATTCCAATAATTTGGATGGGTGAGCAAATACTTTTGGCAATATAGTGTATATATATTGTAATGAATATGACCTGGATGACTGAGAACCTTAACCAGCTTTCTGTTAATGTGTTATTTTACAAACATTATTACTCTATCTTTACAAAAATGCTGCGAGAGGTCTTGAAAATACAGTACATGTAATGGGATGCTTCACTTTACCTTCCATTTATAGAAGCAAAGCATATTATTTCTAAGCTAATTTTGTCTTTTTTTGATTTTGGCAACCAAAATATGTGGGACGAGTTGATTCATCATGGAAAAGTCCCAACCTAAGGAAGAGGGCTCTGCCCTACTATATTGTTCAGATTTCAGGGTTCTTATTTTATTTTGCCTCTTTTCTGCCAGTTAACTACTGGAATATGTTCTCTTGAGCTGCCAACCTCCATATAACTATGACTCAGGCTTTGAAGCAGCATAACAAATGGGTCTTTGGAACCCTTCGTGCCCTGATTTGAACCAAAAACTGAGCTGTTGTGAATCCATGTGTTTTTTGCAGAGATTCGAGAGGCCTTCAAGGTGTTTGATCGAGATGGAAATGGGTTTATCTCAAAGCAGGAGCTGGGAATGGCCATGCGCTCCCTGGGCTACATGCCAAACGAGGTGGAGCTGGAGGTCATCATCCAAAGACTTGACATGGATGGTAAGATTCTTGCTTTCTATTTTCTGTTTCGTAAAACTGCCTTCTGTTTAATGTCTTACTGTAGCTTATGTAACTGATTTTCTCCAGGTCCCTTTTTACTGTCCTTGTTGGATTGTGACCAATGCCAAAGTATCAATTTATTAACATTTATGACCAGAGCAGGGGGTCAGCCCAATACAGTTATTTATCAGAATGCCTGCTAACAGAGGTCAAATATTAGGGTAATTTGGAAATTTACAAAAAAAAAAAACTAAATTGGGATAAAGGGCTATAAATGGTTAAAAAACATGAAACTTTGAACGTGAATCCATTTTCTTTATTCAGTTAGTTTTACAGGTTCTACCTGTTAAGTAGAACCAGCAAACCCCCAAAACTAGCAATTAACAACCACTTTAGAAAAAACTGATTCTTCCAGGTCTGGTTTTGATACAGCATACATGTATTGACTAATTTTGTATTAATTCCTTACAAGATTTTCTGTCCAATGCTGATCATTTTCTGTAGATTTACTTTTTAGCATTATAAAAGAGATTTTTTTTTAGATTAATTTAAAATAAATCTACATATATACGCAAAATCATCTTGGTTTTTATTAAATAAATATTTATTTACTTTGTCCTTCAGATGGATAGATTTTAAGGATGACATATTGAGGAAAATATTTTAGTGTAGCTTATTCACCCGTGTTCTGCTTTTATAGATAATAAATCAAGTGCCTCACAGTAGAACCTAAACCAACGATAACTCACAACTACCATGTCATCTTTTTGCAGGTGATGGCCAGGTGGACTTTGAGGAGTTTGTAACTCTTTTAGGTCCAAAGCTGACAGCAGCAGGGGTGCCAGACAAGTTCAACGGAACTGATTTTGACTCAGTTTTTTGGAAGGTACTTATTATTCATGCAGGATTTCCAGCTTAAAGGGAAGAGGTGTTGACTAGGCAGTCTCAGGTGTTGCTCATTTACCAACACATAATAATTTATATACTCTGACTTCAGAAAAGAGCTGGCTTATTGCCATGCTCTCTGGATCATTAATTCAATTGCTATTTCTTTATGACATTATTGCTTTGATCATTATAGAAAAAGTAGTTATTATTCTATTTAAAGACACCTTGTTAGGCAATCATATCATAAGGTTGGTGGTGAATTTAGCATGCAAATTAAAGTGACTCGCTGTATTATAAAGCAGAGACATATTAGTCACACAGTAACTTGTTAACAATGAGAATTGTTAGCGCACACACTGCACTGGGGAGAAGAAAGTAAATTATTGAAAAAACAAATAAAACCTAGCAAAACAGTATGAAAAAGATGTAGCATTTTAACTTTTCATGTGTTGCTTAACTTTCACACAGATGTTCATGCAAAACCGCTGATCTTGTCTCAGGCTGATTTAAAAATGTGGAGATGCAATGTCCAAGCAGGGGCATAATGACATACTGCTAGAACATGTAGATAGATGTACACTCTATTTTCCCCACAGGGAAATTTGTGTTTGATATCATACTCTAAGCAAAGCTGCTTTAACAATTAAATACACAACAAACCATTAAAATGATCTGAACACCAAATAGGTAAATATTGCTCAATAAAAGCTTACTTATAAAACATTTACATTTTCGGAAGAAACTTTGTTTTCACTGATGATGAAACACATACAACAAAATCAACCATTTATTTAGTAATACGTGGAATTCACCAAAGGATTTTATTGTAGAATCACATTTTATTTTTTTGTCTTGTAGCTTTTTGTAGCTTACAAGACATTTTATGTTTTCATAAGCTCTAAGGAAAAAATCATCATAAACAGGTTTTAAAACATCTGTCTTTGTTAAATTCACCTATATTTTGTATATTTTACCTCCTGAACTCAGAACCTGAAATAAGTTGATAAAATTTCAGTTATATTAAACCTGATGGAGACGCAGCTACATGTTATATACTCTTGCATTTGCATGCTATATGCTCTTACCAGGATATTTTATCTGAATAAAAACCAATATATGGTTTCTGTTTTGTTATTATTTGACACAAAATTATTTTAGGGTAGAGGGACTTTTCCTAGATACTATCGCTTGTAAAAATAAATGGTCTACAGTAAAAACATATATATATTTTCATGATATTCTAACATGACAAGTTCTTTATTTAATTACAGTATCCCATAATGAAAAAGCTTGTTTTATAACAGTAATGATTTAACCATTTAAAGCCAAATGTATAATATCTGATACATGAGTTTTGAAACCTCAGAAAGCCTCTGCATCTTTGCTCTGATATTCTTGTTCTTGAAAACCCTGACTTTCACAATCAGACACATGCAGTGCACAGATGATCTATAAAAGATTATGCACGAATGCTTAACGTATCAAAAATGATGCAAGTAAATTATCTAACACATACAAAATTTATGAAAGTTCAATGACAACTCTAATTTGAAAGATATAGAATTATCTCCCTTTTGTTTAATGGTCTAGGTTTTAAAGGGTTAAATATATAATCTTCAGATCAGAATGCTAGATTTCTTTAAACATTTGATTACTATATTTATTTACTTACCATGCGTGTATCTCATGTTTCAGTTTGCATGCTTTCCCCTTGTTTATAGTTTCTGCTGATTTATGTTTAAATGGTAACTAAAAAGTGTCCCAAGTGATGAGCATGTGCCCATGGGTTTTTCTGTATATAACAAATGTGTTGGGGTTTTATTGGAGTTCAAACAGGAAGGAATTACCCCCTTTATGTAAACTAGTCTTCATGTTAATTAAATGTGTGTATTCCCGGTAATGCCCCCCTATTTAGCATAGTATGTCTGTATGGGATGAAGTATGTAGTGAAAAGGTGCAGTGTGCTGCTGTTTTAGTACAAGGTAAGTTACCCTATCTCTGGTATCCTTATGTATTGATCAACATTGAGGTTCAATAATTTATAGCAACATGCAACATATGCCTCAAGAGATCAAAAGATGAACTATTTTAATCAGAAAGTAGATTGGGGTCACAACAACTTTAGCCTTGTAGCTGCATAAAGTAAGCAAATCTTTATCAGACTAGACAGAAAGTAGCACTTGTTTATAATTCAGAGCAGTCATCAGTAGGCGTAATGTATATGGCCTTTCCGTGTTGTGCCAAATAGCTAATTAGAACAAAAATGCAAAGCAGATACTTGACAGAATCAATTGCGAATATAAAGATCATTATCCAAAACACAGAATGATCAATATTAGTTGAAAATATTGTGTCATTGCTTTTATGCAATGCGGACTCTAACGAGGAAAAAAACAAACAAAAAGTACACTTTATTTATGCTCAACTGAATTTGTGTTTTATACAGCAGTAATTAATATTGGACACTGAGCCTCATATTCAGCTTCATGTATTTGGATCTTAGGGAGTTTTATTTCTTTTTTCAAACTGGGAATTAGAAAATCTTGATTTTCACATGCCATGGGAATGCATCAGTAATCACCATTATGTCTAATATGCAACAATTACCTTGACTTAAAAAATACAACTTCATAAAATATTAGTTTGTCCCAATAACCTTTTCAAACTGTATATTGAACAAATTAACTTAGAAAACATAAAAACTAACAATGATTATTAATAACCCCAAGCTATTCTGAACATATGAATAATGCATATGTTACTTTTGTAATTAATTGTAATTAATTTTTGAAATAAACTGAAAGTGACATTAGACACTAAAAATTAATTAAATATAAAGATCAGTAACTACAGGAAAATTATATTTTAAAAACTATCACCATATATTTATTCTGTATTGCAGACAAAAGGTCACAGTTGATTTCTTTTTTTGTGTTTTTGCATTATGCGTGTAATTGTTGGTTGGTGAGAGTGTGTTTGTGTGTGCATGTAAACTTTGTGTGATAGCTAATGCCCATAGTAGTTTTGGATATTTAATACTTTTGTGTATATTTGTCTCTAGTGTGACATGCAGAAATTGACAGTTGAGGAGCTGAAGAGGCTTTTGTATGACACGTTCTGTGATCACCTATCGATGAAAGATATAGAAAATATCATTATGACCGAGGAGAACCACATAGAGAACCCAGAGGAATACCAGGTGGATATTGACAGTAAGTAGTAATCCTCTATGTTTCATCGAACTCCCTCTCTCTTTTCTTGTTTTCTCTTTTTTGTACATCTCTTGGACAGTTCTGCCTGCTGTGCTTGTCTGTATTAAAATATATTTTAAAAATTATCCAGAAATATAACTTTATGCATATACCATTTAACAACTTTGAACATTAGGCAAAACGCTTGTATCTTTCCTAACTTATCTTGGTGTGATATGTCAAAAGTTTTTAACTTAACTCCTAAAATAAAATGAATAGTAGACAGTATAGTAGAAGTAAAATATCAAGGCTTGCATATGTTATTTTCAACTACAGAAAAAGATTATTAGCTTTAGCACATTAATGAAATTGTTATTCCTTTCTTTTTTGCCTTCATTGATAAGTTGTGTTCCCTTTCTTTTGAGTAATATATTACTTTTCCTCACACCTGGCTGTAAAATCTCTCTAAGTGACTTAAGTTACCTTATTTTTGAAATGTGTCTTGACCCAAATGTGGAACCAACAAAAGGATCAAAATGCATACATGAAAAGTTTATTTTCAACATTAAGTGAGAAATTTAGGAAGACTTTTGTGTTGAGGGAAAAAGGGAGCAGTTAGATGCAACAATGGATCAGAACAAAAAATGAGACAAACAGCCATGAAAGTAATAAAATAGTTTACTGTTTCAAAGTTTGCAGAGGAAGTTGATGGAAGGAAATTCAGGTGGATTATGGAAGGAGCTGCTGCAACAGGGATTAATTCTAGGGGAAATCTACATAAAGCAAAGCAGATGAGAATGTAATCTCAGACTGAGCCTGAACCGAGTAGTACCGAGTGGGCAGGCAAGTGATGCTAGAGACAGTGAAGCAGAAAAAAGAAATGTAAAAAGAAACTACTAAACGTTGCAAAGTTTAGTCTCTAAACAAATGTTTTAAGGTAGGTTGGATATCATAGATGTCATAATGTTTACATGTAAAAAATAAAGTCAAAATGTTACCCAGTCGAAGTGAAAATATCAAAAATACATGAGAAATAATTCCAGAAATGTTTTGCTATGCATACCATATTAGTTATAGATAAAAAGAAAATTATATATTAAAAGATAATCCTTTAATCTCTATAAGAAAAGGCTTTACTTTTTAAGTCTTTGTCTTTTTTTTCTTTTATTATTGAAACACTTCCACTTTTCATTCAAAAATTTTAAAAGTAGATGTGTCAGGACGTGTAGAGGTTTATAGCTGGACCCAAAATCAGAAGCAGAGGCAGACATAGTTTCTGGTAGGTTTAATGTTAAAGGCAGCAGTAATTTAAATACAAAAGTAATCAGGCAAGAAACACGGGAACCAGAACAGACTACACAGTAGGAGACTGACAGGAACTTATGTGGACATGATATAAAGATGACAATCCAGCAAAGACAAACTGCAGAAAAGGCGTTTATATAAATTGGAGAGGAGACTAACAGTCCCATTGGGGTATGATTGGGGTACACATGGTAAGGGAGGTGGCACGAGGGAGCAATGATGAGTAACTGGGAAATATAACTTAAAAATAACTGTAAACAATAAATGACAAAATAAAACTAGAGCAAAGACTAAGGAATACTAAATGTGAGATAACTGAAATGGCACAAAACAGGAGAAGTAATTCAAAAAAGATATAACAATTAACAATAAAAACTGAATAGTAAAAATCAAAGCCTAACTGAAAACCCAGAGTGAAAACTAAACGGAACCAAAAGTCCCAGAATTGTAGATCAAAACAAGATGTTTCCATTCACCCACATTTCTCTGTTTATCCTAAGGAAGCTTTAGAGACTTTCAGCCAATCAATATTCTCTAATCTTGCAAGCAAGATGAATTGTCTCCAATAAAAGAAGGGGCAGGTGCAATAGAGGCAGCTTAAACAGACAAAAAAAACACCAATATGATGCCCATTCATAACCAATTAAATGCAACTCAATGAGGGTGTGCAATCTCAGTAGAGTAATTCCCCTCTTAATGTGGAGTTTATTGCAGGTAGCCATGCTTAATTTATCCTTGTGCAGAGCTTTACTAAAAAAAAAAAAAAAAAACCTTTTGGAACAAACAATGCAGGGAGAGATTTATATTAAGCTTACAGATCATTATAGAAGCTCTTTTCCCATGTATAGGAAAACATATTGTTTAAAAATCTATTAAGATGCAGAGTAGTTCTTTTTACCTATAGAAAAATTAACTTTAAGTTTGTAAGTTTAACATTGTGTTTAATCACTTATAAGTTTTGAACTATCAGAGATAACTATCAGATATCCTTTATGCATTAAATAACACTGCTATTTCATTGGATGTCCATGTTTTATCTTATCATTATCATTCCTGTCTTTTATTTGTTTGTAGCCTCCAGCCCAACCCAGCAAGTCAAGCAAACCTGTGTGCGCAAGAGCTTGATATGCGCCTTTGCCATTGCTTTCATCATCAGTGTCATGCTTATTGCAGCCAATCAAGTGCTGCGAAGTGGCATGAAGTAAGACCTGGGGAACAATAGTGTCCTTGATTTCACCCTAATGGCTACGATACATAAAAACTAAAGAAAAAGTTAAAATATTGAGAAGAGTGACAATCATAGAACTGTAAACCATGCCGAAAAATAACTTCAGTGTAACTGGACCCACCAATGACTCTGATTACTTGGATTTGTCTCAGTAAAGACAAAAAGATACCTTGAAAAACACGAGGACACCATACACAAACAGATGGAAATGTGTAAAGAACACCTTACAATACATATCATTCGCCAGGATACTATGACTATTCATCAGCAGTGTGCAATGAGTAGCGTTATATTGTTGTGTGCATTAATGAGAGAAATGTGTTGGCAATCTTGTTTTGTATTTGTTCAGTGTACCATGGTTTGTCATGGAAAAAAACAGAGTCTCTGAAAATCTTTCGGATCATTGGAAGAAAGGTATTACAGAGGCTGAAAGGGGTTAAGTTCAATCTCTGAAGTGAAAGTTGTGGGGTGGTTCCACATTGTTCAAAATCAGCTGAGAATAAGAATCACAAGGCAAGATCAAAGATCATGGAGAGGGTTTGCTGGAAGGTAGCAGTGTGTATGGATTTTTCATTTACAGTCAGCTCGGCTTCAATTTAAACTCAACAGAGAAGAGTTTAGAAGGTGAACAGACATGACTGAACGGACAGTTGACTAGCCAAAAACCTGCGGGACATACAGCAAACTCTTGACCCACTCCTCTTCGGAGGCCTCAAATGAGTACTATCATCTATGCATGAAATGCATGGATTTAAACAATTGTCTTGGTACATTTGTAACATTTCTTGATGATATATGAATCATCATCACTGTGCTGTTTCCAATGAATAAGGTAAAACTGTGAGCAACGTGGTGAAAAGATGATGGCAGCTGAATGAAAGTAGGGAATTCACCTGGATAAAAAAAAAAAAAAAAACTTAGGACAGGTTAGTTAAAAAAAAATATCCGGTGGAATTGCTTAACTACCTTGGCTGGCCCTCAGTCCTTTTCTCGACCACAGGGCAGTAAACGTCTTCAGAATATGTCAACTGTTTTAAAGATATGCATTTAAACCAATGTATGTGTAGTAAAAAAATTTAATACGAAAGAATGTACTTGTTCATTTCTTTGTATGCATTGCTACAGAGCAATAACTGTAAAATAATTGTTGTGTCCTGCTGTGAAGACAACTCTTCAGCCTTCTGGATCTACCTAGTTAAAAACTGTTAAAACAACAGAGTTTGGCAATAGAAGAAATTATAAATTCTCTATATTTTGATAGGAGAAAATCCGTTTGAGATAAGCAAATCTGGGGGTTATGTCGCAATAACAGAGAAAAAAATAGCACTATATGCATTTGATTTAGAGTAGACTTGGATTCATGTGCATGCGTTTTTGTGATGTATTTTTGTCCGTTTTGTGCAATTAAAAAAGGACATCTGGCGTTTGAAATTGATCATAAGTCACATGGCATGACGTCACCCGGAGAGTCATTATTTAAATTGTTAACGTTATCTGCAGTTGTACTTTTGCAGGGTGAAACTTTTTTTTTTACCTAAATAAAGGTGGGAAATGCAAGGAGTCCAAAATGTCTACCATTTGAGACTTATAACGTAATTTGAATTATTTGGATGATTATAGTATACTAAAATCGCTGAGAAGCCACTGCATGGTCAGTAAGAAAAAATTAACATGTCTCCTGCCTGTACTCATAAAGTCAGTGAATTTATTTTTTGAAAGTCATATTGTATACAAATATTTTATCATGGATGCATTTATTTTTTTATAAGAATGTGATAGTATAGATATTAACAGAGACGGGAAACATTATTTGTTAGCTTTATTATTATTTTTGTTTTTTTAGAAAGGGATATAACTTTGAAGTATAAAGTTTGAATTTTTATTGGCTTCTTTTATGATTTTGGCCTTCTACATACATATAAAAATGTGTTTTCTTTATCATTTATACATAGGGATAACTAAAAAACTGACAAATAGACAGCTCTTGAAATTTTTTTCATCGTACTGTATTTCTGATATATGTTCTTGGAAAATTGTGTATATATATATATATATATATACATATACACATATAAATCTTAATATAATAGCGAAAAAACACTTCCTGAGTCTGAATGAATTACATATTATATTTGAATACTTGAATTTAATTTTCTGACAACATCAAACAAAAGACATCAATGTACATAAGATGTATTAACCAATGGAGGCCTAGATTTGAAGTCACACACAAAATCTAATTGGAAAAACACACTACAGGCTGCTTCAACTTTCATGTAATGTCCTTAAAGCAGCATCAAAATGATGCTCAGTATTGTGTGCGGCCTCCATGTGCCTGTATGACTTCCCTACAATGCCTAGGCATGCTCCTTATGAGGTGGTGGATGGTCTCCTGAGGGATCTCCTCCCAAACCTGGACTAAAGCATTCGCCAACTGCTGGACAGTCTGTGGTGCAACGTGATGGTAGGTTGATCGAGACATAATGTCCCAGATGTGCTCAATCGGATTCAAGTCTTAGGAATGGGCTGGCCAGTCCATTGCTTCAATACTTTCATCTTGCAGGAACTGCTGTCACACTTCCGGCACATGAGGTCCAGCGTTGTCCTGCATTAGGAGGTACCCAGGGCCAACCACACCAGCATATTGTCTAACAGCTCCCAGTGATGTTCCATCCTGGATGATGCAGTACCTGACCCAGTGTGGTCTGTCTCATGCTACCATGAGTGTGAAAGCGCCACCAACATTCAGGATTGACCAAAACATCAGTCAGAAAGCATAGGTCCTGAGAAGTGGTCTGTGGTCCCCACCTGCAGAACCACTCCTTTATTGAGTGTGTCTTGCTAATTGCCAATAATTTTTTTTATGTTGTCTATTCCATTTTCACAACAGAATGTGAAACAATATCAATTCCTAAGTGGACAGCTTGATTTCAAAGATGTTTGATTTAATTGTTATATGATTATTAAACCTATATAGCAACCGTGTCAATGTAAGTCATCTGTGAAATAAATTTCAATTTTCCAAATGCTCATTTGCTTAGCTTGAAGTGATTCCATGTGATGCTCTGGATTCGGTTTCACGGTGTTGGTTGACATCCTTACTTATCAGACTGTAATCTATAAAATGCAATTGATTTTTTGAAGGGTTCACTGAATTTATAGATTGCCCCCCACCATCACCTCATTTCTAGAGAAATATGAGCCATGCTTTTGGTCTCATCTGTCATGTTTATCCCATATAAGTAGCCTTTTACATATCCTGTGTCCACTACCAACAGTCAGCCAACTGTGTTTTGGTAATCTTAATCCTAGAATAAGACATTTGCAGCAGTAATTTACAAATACTTCAGCATTGTATGTAAAAATGATAACTTGTATTAGGTCACCAAAAAAATAAATAAATGAATTAATACTTTAAAATCTGAATAATTACATTTAGGTAATTCTGATATTCTTTATACTCAGAGCTATTTAATATAAGCAATATCTAAATCTTTTTATAAAGTTTGCGTGCTCTGTAATGTAAGTAATGTGATGATGTATTTACAGTAAAGGGAGAGATCGGTGATAAATGTTTGTTTAACGTGTTAATTGAAATTATGGGCTGCTAGTGGAAAGCAATCATTAGGTAAAAACTGACCTGTTATAACACCTTATATTTATATTACTACCAACTAATTTTTTACAGTTTCAAAGTCATATGTGTTACTTTTATTTTTGGTCCAGATTCCACCCAATCCCGACCTTCTTTTAAAACTTTATTGCACAATTTGCAGATACACTACATCATGACTGGCAGTTTTTTTTTTTTTATTCAAGATGAACGTTTTTGCATATCATTTGAAAATTATGATCAAAGAGTATGGGGGAAGTCCTGTGTAGTCTCACAGCTACTGATGATGTATAGTGTAATTTATTAAAAAAAAAACTCATACTTTTCATTTGGCTGGTATTATTGTTTATCCATCTCTGCTTAATCTTTCACCTTTTTTACTTTCTTTTCCTTTATATGCATTTTTTAGCACATCCTTAATTTGTAAGCTCTTATGGGGTGAATCTAGATTTTAATCTGTTTTGCAAAAACTTCAAATGTTGGTCTAACGAATAAAAATTTTAACAATTATATTAAAAAATATACCAATCATATGTTATTTGATAAATCTATGTAAAAACTTTAATAACAAAAAATTAATAAGTATTGTAATGGTCAAATGTCACATTCAGTGACTTTTTCGATACAAAAAAGTCAACATTAAATGCTTCTTATATGAAAACAAATGACAATATAAGTCTCAATTATGTATGCTCTGACTGTATCGCAGCTGTAATGGAAATTGTCTATAAGGCATGTATGTAAGGCAGAGCTATCCAATCCCATGACACCCAAGGGGTTAACTGATGGCACACAGTGCAATAAAGGGCTGTATGTTTAAATGTCTATTAGGAAAGATCAAAAACCATTTGATCATGATAAAATAAGACTAGATAGATCAAGCATTTGTGTTGATAGTGATATGATGGCAACAATTGCTGTAGGTACATAATACAGCCAGACTGTCCTGTTATGTTGATGTTGCTCTTGGTATTCTAACACGATGGCCGATGTCTTGTCGCATTCTATCTTTCACATTTTTGGCCAACTTTGCCTTTCTGCTGACGGTCACCTCACCATAGTTCCTCCCATAGAGGACCTGATGCTCAACTGTGTTTCCCATTGCCCAACCGGTTCCTCCAATCCACAATAAACTATATCAGATTTGGTCTCTTCTTTTCCAGAATGTTAATTTTGACCTTCTTTGGGTTTTCTTTGAATAGGTGAATTTTCCCAAATATCTCTTTTAGCCCAGATAGAGACATCACTTTTCAGATCTCAAGTTTTACCCAAATAATTAAAATTTTCTGAAACATTCTATAGCAAAGGATGCATGCACCATCTCTGTTGCTAACATAAATGGTCCCTTCTGACCCTTCGCTGCCATGTTTAAGTTTACTCAAAAACGCCACAAAATAATGTTTCACTTGCAAATCTCTCTTCTTTTATGGCTGGAGGGCGAGGGATCAGCCACAATCTTCCCTGCTAGCCTTAGAGTCCTGGAGGCGTGCAGATCCCGGAGAGATGGAAGATTGGAGGTGCAGCAGGAAATACATCCTCTGCTGGGCTTTCTTGGTGAGGGAGTTGATGTTCAGCTCCCACTCCACTGTTTTTAGATCCTTTTAAACTCCAGGTTGTTCTCCCTGCACCAGGTTGCCAGATAGTCATCCTGCCACCTGAAGGGTACTCGTCACCATCAGAGATAAGTCTGATGAGTGTGGCGTCGTCTGCAAACTTCAACGTCTTGTAGAAAATGTCACCTCCAGTTGCTTAAACCTAACTTTTCAATCTTGGTTTTGAAGGACATTTTCAGATGGAACGTCAAAAAACAACAAAAACGGATGAAGCAGAGTAGACAAGGAGTAAGTAACTGTTTTCAAAACTTTTACCAAAATTTTTAATGCAGAACAAAAGCAGGTTTGCACACTATATTGCCATACATGGAAAGCTATCTACAGATGGATTACTTAAAACTAAGGCTTTTCTTTGTAAGGAGGCAGTTGTAAACACAGATCTGTCCCTGATTATAGCCCCAGAATAAAAAGGCAGACAAGTACAGATTTCAATTCATTTTGGCAATTTTGAATACAGAGTTGGACAATGAGTTTTCTGCTTCAAAAGCATTTAAAAGAAAAATAGCTTTTGTCTTCATGCACTTTGTATAATCACCAACATGGTGAGTGGTTTGTAGTTCACCCACCTCTGTTAAGCCACTGACTTACCTAACTTACCTTACTTAACTTTTTAGCCATAATCTTAATCAATTTTTCAGATTACATGGTATTAGAAGCTGATATGATGCATGAACAATAGTCTTTTTATTGAAAGCTTAATTTAATGTACTTGTATTTCCGGAAAAAAAATTAATTTATAAATAAACCAAATCTGAAACTGTAAACTTTAAACCTGATTTACAGCAATTGCATGTGCAAATAATTTGACAGTAATGTTAAATAATGGACATGAATTGAGAAATAAAGGCATGGAATTTATGTAATCAGTTTAAAATTTACTATCACTCTTAGGCTTTTAACAGCATCAGATCATTATCTGCTCCCATTATAAGGCTAAACCCATTTGCACTGCCCATCTAAATAAATCGCCAGGAGACCATCTCCAGTGGTTGCCAGTCATCATAAAATTGGATTGCACAAGCTGCATACAAATTAAAATTTTTTGATACTGCAAGCTGTCTCCAAAATGCAGCATGGTAATTGATGTCTGTGCATTTATCTGCATTTGATCATGTTGTTTTCAGCGGGTATATTATTAGTCAATTCATTTTTCTTTAGGCATTGTTGATCTTTTGTTTCTGGTATGGCCTTTATCGATAAAAGTAGGAATCTGAGCTTTTAAATCATTAAAATTTTTCCCACCTAAAAATCAACTGATTTGGATAATGTCATGATTTTATCTAAAGCTCGGACCCACATGCAGTGAAGCCAAACAGGGAGACACAATATAAAAGTTCAACGGGTTTTATTGAAGAGTGATTTGAGTTTGGCGCAGAGTTCCTCCGAACTCTGCTCAGCCGGAAACTGGAAGACGAGGGGAAGACAGACTGTTAGATTCAGGCTCAGTGGGAAATTGGACTTGTTAATCTTGAAGGAGAGGATTTGTTGCCACTCACGTTTCCAGAGAAGAAGAGACACAGTAGGTCTTCCAAAGTTTGTTTGATTCGGTGGAGGGCGGAACAGGGTTTACCCAGAACTCGGACTGAGTGGAATGATGCAGCCGCTGGTTACAACTGTTTTTCTGTGGTACTTGAACAGGTCGTGACGAAGATGACTTCCTTACTCAGAGAGTGATCTCAGCTTTCTCAAAGGTGGCTGGATCCAAACCTCCTGTTTGGGATCCATCGCTCAGTGTAAAACTCAGTAGATCCCACTTGGGAGAAGGCGGTCCGGAAAGGTCCATTTTGCAGGAAGGCTTCCAGCCGAAAGGCAAAGAACAAAACAAAGTTTAGTCTCAGGGAGAAACAAGCGCTCAGTAAAACTCAATGTGATCTCAGCTTGGCTAGAGAACTAAAGCTCAGAATGCAAAAACTCAGATTAGACTCAGAATAACAAGGCTTGGCTAGAGTACCCCCAAACTGGCAAACACTCTGGCGTCGAAGTACAGTAGAGGCAACCAGCAGCTTAAGAGTAAACTGGTGATGAGGTAACCGTTTGCAGGTGTGTGAGGAGGAGAACCAGAGCCAGGTGCCTCCTGGTGGTGGAAGGGAGAAACACAAAAGACAAGACAAACAGACAAACACAAAACTGGGATCCTGACAGATACATTTTGAAGTGTTATTGGGAATGGTCTTATAGGAAAAAGGGATTAAGGTCAATTTTAGATGAATTGCAAGCCTATTAACCTTTGGTTTGATGAAGTAGACATTTTTTTTATTAGTTATCCCTTTCACAATCAAGTACTGTAACAGAATCCTTACATTTTGTTTTAAATTGTGATCACACAGTAAGCTTTAACAAAATCTAAAAAAAAAACAGTCACAGCTCTTGAAAACAATAAAAACACAGCCAACCTCCCCAGTCTTTCTGACTAACAATTGCACCAAACAGAAAAAAGAAAAAAAACAAAAAAGTATGTTGAAAATTGCCAAAACTTTGCAGCTGAAGATTTTGCAGAGGATAAAAAACATGCTGAGAGAGGGTAATCTTACCCTAAATGCTCCATGCCAAATGGTTAATTTGCTGTCTTACTGTAAAACATTTTGTAAAGGCAGGCTTCCTATAACTAAAAAATGAATCAACTAAAACCTAGAACAAAATGCAAGAATGATAATAACATTCAAGACTTGAAGACAGCTGTGGATATACATCGGAGTGCATGACCGGATCAGTGGCTGACGGTTCTTGCGAGAGCCATTCGTGAGTAAGATAGCATTAGACTACTAGCTAACAAAATTGTGTAATTCAGATAAACCAAATCAATAAATATAAACCCAGCATATATACACTTAATTAAACAAGCTTATTTATTTTCCCTATTCTGTACTCAACCTGGACTAGGAAACTTTGGAGAGCCTGGGGTGTTACGTGGACCAGTGCTTTGATAACTTTGCAATGGGCAAAACATGGAAGTCAACAATCCCACATCTGAAGTCACACAAACATCCAAACCCTCCTGTTCTGAGTGTTCAGCCAGCAGCAGCTCCACTATCTCTCCAGAGGAAAACTATGCGGCCATTCTGGACGCTATTGACTAAAAATTAAAAACTTGCCAGCTTTGATGCTGGCCTTGCCCTGGCTGAAATTCTCCTTATTTCATAATTCCAGGCTACAAGGGAACCCGTTGAATTCCGTCCAGCTCAGCTAATTTCCCATACTGCTGAAATTTGCACTGAAGAAGGATGTAAAAAAAAAAAAAAAAAATAACTCACCAATGGAATCTCCCAGCTGTCTGGGGAGAACAAGAAGATGAAGAAGACAATCTTGGATCTGCAGACCCGCAGCCTGAGAGATAATTTGATATTCACAGGCATTCTGGAATTGGCTGAAAGAGAAGAAGACAATCCCAAATCTACTTTCTGAGATTTTCTCCAACATCAGCTGAAACTCTCCAATGAGCAGGTAAAAAACATCTCATTCCATCGCCTTCACCGGCTTGGAGGTAAGAGACATGATAACAACTAACCTAGACGAATAGTGCTGAATTATTATTATATAATATAAAAAAATATATATGTAAAAAGTCAAGGCAAAGAGCTGCTGGGAAAGCACTTCAGCATTAATGATTAGATTCAAAAAGAAATTCTTGACTGTTGATGAGTCCTGTTTTATTGAGCTTTGAGTTCCAATAAAATTAAAGAAAAATATACAGGTAAAAGCCAGTAAATTAGAATATTTTGAAAAACTTGATTTATTTCAGTAATTGCATTCAAAAGGTGTAACTTGTACATTATATTTATTCATTGCACACAGACTGATGCATTCAAATGTTTATTTCACTTAATTTTGATGATTTGAAGTGGCAACAAATGAAAATCCAAAATTCCGTGTGTCACAAAATTAGAATATTACTTAAGGCTAATACAAAAAAGGGATTTTTTAGAAATGTTGGCCAACTGAATGAAACTGTATGAAAAGGAAAAATATGAGCATGTACAATACTCAATACTTGGTTGGAGCTCCTTTTGCCTCAATTACTGCATTAATGCGGCGTGGCATGGAGTCGATGAGTTTCTGGCACTGCTCAGGTGTTATGAGAGCCCAGGTTGCTCTGATAGTGGCCTTCAACTCTTCTGCGTTTTTGGGTCTGGCATTCTGCATCTTCCTTTTCACAATACCCCATAGATTTGGCTGTGGCTGTGAGGAGTTGGCTGGCCAATTTAGAACAGAAATACCATGGTCCGTAAACCAGGCACGGGTAGATTTTGCGCTGTGTGCAGGCGCCAAGTCCTGTTGGAACCTGAAATCTCCATCTCCATAGAGCAGGTCAGCAGCAGGAAGCATGAAGTGCTCTAAAACTTGCTGGTAGACGGCTGCGTTGACCCTGGATCTCAGGAAACAGAGTGGACCGACACCAGCAGATGACATGGCACCCCAAACCATCACTGATGGTGGAAACTTTACACTAGACCTCAGGCAATGTGGATCCTGTGCCTCTCCTGTCTTCCTCCAGACTCTGGGACCTCGATTTCCAAAGGAAATGCAAAATTTGCTTTCATCAGAAAACATGACTTTGGACCACTCAGCAGCAGTCCAGCTCTTTTTTTCCGTAGCCCAGGTGCTTTTCGCGCTGTTTCTTGGTCTACAGTGGCTTGACACGAGGTATGCGGCAGTTGAAACCCATGACTTTCAAGCGTCTCTTGGTGGTGGATCTTGAAGAACTGACTCCAGCAGCTGTCCACTCCTTGTGAATCTCCCCCACATTTTTGAATGGGTTTTTTTCACAATCTTGACTAGGGCGCGGTGATCCCTATCGCTTGTACACTTTTTCTGACCACAGTTTTTCCTTCCCTTTGCCTCTCTATTAATGTGTTTGGACACAGAGCTCTGAGAACAGCCAGCCTCTTCAGCAATAACCTTTTGTGTCTTTCCCTCCTTGTGCAATGTGTCGATGGTCGCCTTTTGGACAGCTGTCAAATCTGAAGTCTTCCCTATGTTTGTGTAGGCTTCAGAACTGGACTGAGAGACCATTTAAAGCCCTTTGCAGGTGTTTTGAGTTAATCAGCTGATTAGTTTGTGGCACCAGGTGTCTTCAAAATTTAACCCTTACACAATATTCTAATTTTGTGACACACGGAATTTTGGATTTTCATTTGTTGCCACTTCAAATCATCAAAATTAAATGAAATAAACATTTGAATGCATCAGTCTGTGTGCAATGAATAAATATAATGTACAAGTTAAACCTTTTGAATGCAATTACTGAAATAAATCAAGTTTTTCAAAATATTCTAATTTACTGGCTTTTACCTGTATATCTGAAGGTATCAGGGCCACGGTGGCTGTGAATAAACTTTATGTAAAGGGACAGCTTTACAGGGATCTGGAAAAAAGCTCCATCACTTTAAAATAAGAAAATAAGTACAAATAAGTACAACAGTTTATAAAAATATATTTCTAAATAATCTGTTTCCCAGTAACAGCATAACTTAATGTTTCTGTACGGTGTACAGTATGTGGTCAGATCAAACCTTTTTGCATCTGTTTCTACTTTCTCTCTCACTTTCAGTCTTTCTCCTCTCTCGGTCAACTACCTTCACTGGCGCACACAAACACTTCAACTCTCTCTCCTCACTTTTCTTTTTCTCTGTAATTCTGATTCCTATAATTCTGCCTTTAAACCTATATCTAGAAAACCACGGGCTTTACGCATGATTTTACTGGGTCATATTCGCTTCTATGGGGGTACATGATAGCTAACACTATCCACTTAGGCATAAATATGGGTAAAGGAAGCTTTAACCAGCTTTCAAGATTACAGCCAGATGTTATGTTATTACAAGAGACTCCTAAATCAGCTGCAACTGTAAATTATCTTAAATCACCTGAGTTTCCTCACGTGTTTTCTGCCTGCTATAACACTATGCATATATTTCACAGTATTAGACACACGTACAGACCTAAAGTGTAGGTTTATAGTAATAAAGATATTTGTAGATAACAAAACGTTTGCACTGTTAGCATTCACAGCCCAAATGTGATGACCCCTCATTCTTTCACTCTTTCTTTTAAAATATACTGATCTCCCTGGCACATCAGCATCTTTGACCTGGAAGGCTGGAAAGGCAGTGATGACAGCTGAAAAAATCTCATTTTCATTAGAAAATAGAAAATCCAAACCATCCAAGAAATAGAGGAAACAAAGTGTTAGGAGCCTCCCTGGAAGAAGGACCAATAAATACTGTAAGAATTCTGACTTGAAATCTTAAAATTCTGATAAAAAGTTCAGAAATCTGACTTTTTTTCCCATATTAAACAAAAATAAAACAAAAATCAGCTAACTTTTTTTCCCCCAGTGGTCCTGTGGTCGCAATATTTTAATTTCTCTTATTTCATATATTAATTTATCCTATTTACTCACTATAAAAGTTTTCCATCAGTCTGTTTCACCTGCAAGGCCACACAATTCTCCCGCGTAAGGGGGATTTCGACCAGACATAGCTAGATTCCAGATTCTTTCTCAAGTTTTATTCATAACATGTTGCTGTTAACCAAAGTGTCTGTAATTTGTTTTGACTCTGACTACTTTCCATTGTTGTAAGTAAGGGGGAACAAACTCTGTCCAGACAGAACGTGGCTAAATACTGACCCATAAGGGCTGTAGGTCTCTTTGCAAAGTTATGAAACTAAAGAGCTGACTGAGTGAAATCCGTCAATCTCTATTTAGCTTGGGTGAATAGTTGAATATGTTTTCCCACTACAGCCCTTATCCTCTTCTGTAAAAACTGGGTCAAAACCATTCTTGAGAAAATAATAGTCCTTTCTTCATATGCAGAAAATGTGTTGAAGTTATCACCAACATACAGTAGACATTAACCGAAAGCTGCCCATCTTTACATTTCTGTAGGTATTTCTAATATATATTCCTTGTGTCTTCAAATATTTTTACTCATAACTTTTTTTTTTTGTCTGGGTTAAGTGAGTTGTTGTTACTGTCTGATGTACATTTTGAGTCAATGGCGGTCTTAACCAAAAATCAAGCATGGGTTTGAAATTAAATTTAAGATGCAGGCAAGATGTGAAAAGTTACTACATCTAGATAGTCAAAAACTTTTATGAAATCACGAGGAAAATGCTGTGGAAATCCCGTAACATCATCTAAATACGTGGAGGTTAATAACTGGGCATAAATTGGCCTCACAAATGAAAAACAAGCTAACCGGATTTATTTTCAAGTGGCTTAAGGTTAACAAAGCCAATGTTTTGAAGAAACCATCACAAAGCCTTACTCCCTTATTAATCCCACCACCCAGTGCAGGATAAATGAAACTTTTTTCTCCATCTTAAAGATTTTCTCTAACATTTAATATAAAACAAAACTTTGGGTTGTAGATGTCATATTACCCCAATGAACGTCGGTGCATGCTTTATCCTCTTTTTAAGAAATGTAATCCTCACAGCAACAATTTTCTATTGCTGTTTCACCTGACAAATTTCATGGTGTCATACGCCTGCCTGTCTCTGCAATTGTCGTCTGTGGCATTATCATTCTGGTCATGGTTGTGGACTAGAGCCAAGACCTTGATTGGATCAGGCAGTCACAGAACTTGGAGTTTTAATTGAATTGAAACCGTTGTCTCCCCAGGAGTCTAGCAGGGACCCATGAGAAGAAAATACTAAGCAGGGCATTAAGAATATGCATGAGATGGGTAGGAGGTTAATAGCTTGTGAATATCAAAAAAATTCTCTTGTAATAATTCTATTTTGACACTGCAATTGAAGTGCATGGGGTTTGACAATGCCAAAAAAAAAAAAAGCATAATTTTTCACTAAAGGGTATGCCAGCTTAAAAGGTTTATGAACTGGGTGATAAAAAAAAGGGGTGATATGAGATGCCCTATTCGGCTCACACATTTTAATATCTGTGTTCTCTCAAATGTTGCATGGCTTTTCATCTCTTTGATTTGCTTCGTTTCCTTTGGAAAAACTGCCAGATTGGAGAGGAGTTATTAGTTTATGCATCACTCTTTGCTGTTTTTCTCGCAACTGTTTGTCAGCTTGGAGGCAGCATGATCATCTCGCTAAGTATCACAGTTAAACCATGTTTTCTCCAAATCCCCTATGGAGAGTTCTCAGAAGCTCAGTGGTCTTCCGCTTTATTTATTACTGCCCCGCAACTAAAAACGCGCGGTCACAAACTGCAGAGCACAGAGTTCACAAACATGGGCTTTTAGGGGCACTGGTATAATGAATCATGCTTTATGAATAAATTATTATTAGAGCAAAGCATATTCAGTTTTTACCACACACACAGACCTGCACATGCATTTCACATGAGATTAAAGCTACAGAATGGAGCCTGACTGGTGACATGAATTAAAATGATTTAATGGGTGGATATTACAGATTCTAAGTGTGTCATGATGTTATTATGAATGATCGTACACACAGATCAATACAAAAAACTACTGTCAGACACACAGACTAAAGCAGGGAGTTGGCCCATCTCCAAGGCTTTTTTTCTTCATATTGCTGATACACATATTTGATCACACATCTACAATAGGTCACATGTGTTATGTTCCAAAGTCTTTATAAAATGTGTAAAGGTGTGTGACATATTTAATATAGCTTATTGGCCATAATTACTCAGTAAAGATAATGTGCCAAAACGGATTCAAGACTCAAGCCTTTTTACTGTCAATTTAGTGTGTATGTGACATACAAACAAAGGACTTAAAATCAGCAACTGCTGGTGGAGTTTGCTCCTGGGGGGCTATAAATTAAAAATAGACATATACCAAAAACCAATCAAACTTATACTAAGTTATCACACCAGCATACTTATATGAATGCCAACCACAAAAAAACATTATAAAAACACTTTATAAAAACAAAACCTAATTTCATGTTCAGATTTACTTATTGTACATACATTTTGCCCTTCTAAGGGTTTGTGAAGAAAATCTGTTTTGCCTGGTCCAACATGGTGTCACAGACCTAAAAAAAATAACATACCAGTTCAATAATGGTGAAGGTATTAGGCCATTCAGTATTTTTAATATATTTAAAAACTATTTCTTTTCTGATAATGTGTTTATTTAACTATGCAAATTATCAAACACTTAGAAAAAGTACACTATATTATATTGTTTTCCATGTGAATCCCAGATTGTTCATGCCTCTTTGCATTTTCTAAAAAGTGCTTTAATTCAGTCCTACCTGTCTTGTCCATGCTGGGTGAGACCCTGACATTTGAAAAAGGAGGCAGTAAAGAAGAATAAAGTGTTAGACTGGCTGCAGGCAGTTAGTCAAGCTTTGTTGGTAAACAAGGTCCTGGAAAAATAAAAAAAGTTTATCGTCTCCATCTGTCTTTGGACTGCTAAATATTTATTTTGATGTTTGGTTGATCAGATCCAAATGCTTTTACCTCCAGCATCTCTTGGTAAGTTTTCTTTAAGGGATTTCACAAATAAATTTTTCGTGCACCATTTCTCTCTATCTCTCTCCATCTTTTCCAGCTTCCGCGACTCGACCTGTCAATTAGCCAGACTACAACTGTGACGACAGTTCCTGTAACCTCAGGGCGCAGCTCACCAAGCTCTCCTATCCTTTTGCATTGCAGAGGCACACGTACAACTTTTAACGAGAGTCAATGGGCAAAGATTTTTGCTCCCCAGGGCGGAAATGCGTCAACAATCCAATGACGAATGAAACAGCTTTACTCATCATTAAAGATTAAATATTTATCTTGCGCATAAAAAAAAAATTATTAATATATTTTTGAAATATTTCAATTTTATAATTCTAGTTGTTTTGTTTTTTTATGTTTTAATCAAGATCATTCGGTGGGTGGGGCGGTGCCCTAGCACCCTCTATTTGCCTACCGCCACTGGTTAAAAAGCATTTCCTCCAGTGGCGGTTTTAAGACCAAATGTACCAGGGGGCCAGGAGGGGGCCAGCGTGTTTTCATGGGGGAACAAAAAATGCTTGAAATAAAAAAACAGGGCAAGGGATTCAAATATATTAAGATAGCTTCATGAAGTGACATTTCTATTCAATTAGGTTTAATAAAAATTCTATGTCTTATTAGGTCAAATACATTAATAATTTTGGAATTTTACATATTTTTTACTTAATTTAAGTTAAAAGTACCATTTTCTTTAAAATCTGTATTTGAACCAAGAAAAACAGATAAATTCAGCTGTAAAAATTAGTATTTAAAAAAAAAACATTTAGCAGATGAAAACTGTGATGATATCTCAATATCACTGAAGCTATAACCTTATTGTTTTTAAATAATTAGTAAAACAGAATTTGTAAAGGAAAAAAATGAAATAGATCCAAAGGACCTATCAGTACCTATATATGTCCCAGCAAATATCATCATCAGAACTTCTTTGAGTATTATGTCTTCAGTACAGGGGCCATAACAGGGGCCAGGACATGATCTACAGGGGCACTGGCCCCCATTGGCCCCTGTCTAGAACCACCCATGACTTCCTCTATATCACCACGTCGACATAAAACAAGCAGTAGAATATGTTTAAGATTAAAACTGTAAAAACTATCTTGAAAAATATCAGTTTAAGGAAAAAGTATGAAAGATGTAAATGCAACATATTCCTCAACTCAGATAATGGAAGGAAACAGCTGACAACGTTGTAATGGTACACTCCCTAAATTTTTTCTGCCAAAATGGAAAGTTACATTTTGAGATGAAGGGCTCGTAACATTAAAGAACTGCTTTAGATAAAAGGGAGAAAGGAAATCTGCTTTTTTTTTTTTTACTGTGCAACACCTGAAAAAATGAGTGCTTTCTTAGTACAATAAAATGAAAATCAATATATTTGATTTTGTGTCATTCATGGATAATGTCTGGCTGTACAATTTTGTTTAAGTCCCACATTTGTATTTTCAAAATTATATGCCTTGTCGGAACTATCTTTTTCCTTTGTTCCCTAGAATTTTAAGAACATAAAAAAAAAAAAAAAAAAAAAAAAAAAAAAACTTCTTACCTGTCAGGTCTTAACCGCTTCGGTTTTTCTAATGCCAAAAATGCTACACTAACAATCAAAAAAACTGGTGATTAACCAGGTGATTATTTCTCCCTCCTATGCTGCCTGGTCCTGCATATTAAGAAAAGCTTATTTTATTTTCCACTTACTTATCTTTAATAAAACAAATTAGATCTCAGACCGTTTTTTACCTGGGCAGAGTAAATGTTAACAAAACTAACAATGTGTCCTAGTGCAAGCCAAAACTTTTTTACAGCAAAACAGCCAAGATGAAACAAAATCAGTTTTCACAAAAAAACATAGCAAACTGCAACTGATTTCCATCCCTGGCATCTTAGGCCAGACCAGACCAACACATTTAATAACACACTCCATTTTGGTCTTTCTATTAAACCTATAAAGCAGCCCCACAACTCTTTAAACCACCTAAAGCCATTTGGTAGTTTCATGGCTGACTTTGCAAGCACAAAGACATATTAAATACTTTAAAAAATTTACTTATTAATACTACAAAAATTTCCATAGAAAAAGCTTCATAAGAATTCTTGAAAATTCATGTATTCCAGCAGTGAACAGAATTTCTGTGAAATACAAACACTTTGAGCCAGTATTTCATCTAAGGGGATGTTTATTTTTTTTTAACCATTGTTGTTAAAGTTTATGCCTTACAACTAAAAGATGCTGAAGATGCTGAAGTTCAAAATATTGCTGTTGTGCAACTGATTTGGCTAAAAGACACAAAATAATTATTTGCCCTTTAGGATATATTTGCAAAGAACTTTCTTCAGAACCTTTAAAGGCGATACATTTTTTTATATTTTAGAAAATTAGGCATTATGAATTTAACATCAGAGGATAGCAGATATAAAGAAAAATGCAGTGGACTAATTTAGATATTATTTTGCTTTTTCAGGTGGGTATCATAAGCTAAGAGTTGATTCTATAATGATGGCATAGAGAATCAGTCAGGGTTGCCTTAGGGTGAAATTGGGGTGTCAGTGAAAAATTTTATAAATTGGCCACTTTAGTCAGCACACTTAATTGTAGGGTCTTTGATCACATAATAGTTTTTCTGTTTTCCTGATAGTTTGTATTATGCTTACTGTGGATTACAGTAGCTCCCTTTAAAAACTTTCTTGAGTTACTCAGAGATAAATTAAATCCAATTACTTGGCATATCAAATATTCTCATTTTATATATATATATATATATATATATATATATATATATATATATATATATATATATATATATATATATATGCTGACAAATTGTAAATGAATAAAAGGTAATGTTAAAAAAAATCCTTCTTTGTGACAGTTATGCATTGCTCAGGGTGTTTTGTTTTTTTTGTTTTTTTTAACTCAGCTGAGGTTTTTAGGTTTTGTGTCAAAAATGTGTAGAAATTCATGCAGTGGTAATATTTTTCTGAAGCACTGGCTCTTTAGGGAATAACCTGTTACCAATGTCTTTAAAAATAAATGGAACTAAAAGTGTTTCTAATTAAATTAGCATTTTTACCTTAAGAAAAAAAAAAACTAATATCTGTCAGTAGCGGCTCACAGGTGTGTTGCATTTTTGTTACATTTAAGATTTAAACAATTTTACCTGCTATATCATATACCTATGTGAAAAAAACATACCATACAAGTTGTTTATTTTTATGCATAACTGCATATATGTATAGTTGTTATTACAAGATTACATACCCTTCCTTTAAGAAAGAAAAAAACACAGCTACCAGTAAAATAAATGGAAAGTAATAAATAGTAATACAAAAATTATAAAAAAGAGGAAATCATGACTTGATTTCTAATATATGTATATACATATTCCTGAGTATATATATATATATAATAGTAAACAAAACAAGTAAAAAAGCCTGATGGAGCTCCTAAATAAATTTTTTTTTCAGCTTAACTTTGAGGTGTTCACTGAAATCAGGTTTTTTTTTGTAATGTTCAGGACATGTTCAGCAATACTTCAGCACCTCTTGTTGGTATGTTGGTTTGTTGTTCTTGAGAATGTACTTTAATTTGTCTATTGTATTTATTTATTTTTTCCTAAACAAAAATACAAAATCAACATTTTACAAAATAATCATTTCGTAAAGTTTCATACATAGACAACTTTTATTGTCATTTTGTATACACAGAGTAAATATTTCGTTTATTACAGCTTTTCAGATGGTAAACGAACATATCCATTCCATAAAGTGCAGCAGTGATCGAATGTAAACAAATAAAATCTAAACATTGAAATGAAAAAAAAAAAAAAGTCCCAAGGGACTCAACAGTTCTTGACAAAACATTCTAATATATCCACCTCTAATCATAGCATATGTGACACACTAATCTGTATTCACATTATTTGTTTGATTTTAAGAGAAAGACTGTTTTTGGGTAATAATTTGAGTTGTAGTTGCACACTCACACCAGAAGGTGGCACATTACTGAGGTAATAGGCTTTACTTCTTCAATAAGAAGAATTCTCCTGTTTCACAGGTTAGTAAAAGAGTATAAACCGGAGCAAGTAAATGGGGCGGAGCGCTGCACAATTCCCGCTTACCGCTCAGGAGGATGTTCGCTCATTTGCTCCGCCACTCAAAGTTGCGCCAGGATGTTCCAATTAAAATCTGCTCTCCGCTCAAAACCCGCTCCGCACTCGCCTTTTTTTCCTGACGCTCCGGCGAAATTGCTCCACGCTTGCTTTTCAGGAAAAGGCATTTCTGACATTTTTCCTTCATGTAATTATGCCAGGGCCCTGGGACACACGGGTAGACTACATATTTTACTAACCTACATTAACAAAGGTCACTTTGCATCCCATTGCAAATGAGACAGTAGTTTATAATGCATGTATGTGATCCATTTTTAAAAAACCACAACGATCACTTTATGTAAATCCACTCTGTATTGTTGAGTATAGTTAGTGTATGTTTTTATGATATTTTATCCCACTATTTATCACACAATATGCAATCCTCATCTCGGCGATTCAGTGGTAAAGTTGAAAAATAGACTGAAACAGATTATAGGCACAGACTACAGCAAAGGCATTAGCCTAGGTTTTAAGTCAAACATGAATTTAAATACAGTCAGTACGAACTGAAGAGAAGAGAAATCCTCACTCCGGCCTTTGAATTGAAAACCGCATTGCGCTCCACCATATTTCTTCCACTCCGCTCCACCACTCGCTCCACGCTCCGCTCTGCTCACATGCTCTGGTACAAACCAAATGCAATGGGTAAGAAAGTACTTTTGAGAAACACAGCTAAATGTGACTTTATAAATCAGTCGATAAACACTATATTTTTGTAGAGTTTTGGGTATGTGAAAAGATGTGAAAAAAAACAAAGTCAAGGCAACGCCGCTGGTGTCATTTTGTCAATTTTGTGTTTGCTGTATATTTTATTGAAAGCTCCTTTTTGGTCATCTGCTCCTAGTTGTACCCCTACATTGTTTAAAGCGTGATATACCGTAATCAGAGATAAATATGCGTTTACTTATCAAAAAAAGCATTAAGTGAAAGTTGAAATTCGAAGCTAAGCCTGCCGATATGCATGTTTTACTACCATGGAGTTCATGAGCCGTTAAACTACATGGAGTTAAAGATAAAGCTAGTTAAGCTATCTGTTAAAAAGCAGCCCAGCTGTGATTGTAAAAAAGTCACATGGGAGGCATGGAAAAACTTCACCTGCCGCCTGTCTCATTCTCTTGTTTTATAGGAACATTTAATCTGCCAAAGGTCTGTTACAAATAGCAAATTTAGTAATGATAACATATCCATCTCTACTTTACTGTTGATGCATATTATAACCTTTGGGGGAATTAAATATATTGGCCTTCCATTCCCCCCACCAGAATAATCAGATGCAAATTGAAATCATCCTGTTGTCAATATCAGCTCTGACTGTAAATACCGTATGTCCAATTGACAGTTTGCTCTTGCATTCTCTGCTTGCTGTAAAGGTGGATATAGCACAAGCTTGAGAATGCTTGAGAATGATATTTTAATTCCATGGTTCAATATCAGTTAAATTTTTTGTCCTGGGCAATTTCTGGTCTGTATCTGTACAAGGCAATTTTGCTTATTTTGGTTTAAAAGGTATGAGCAGTTAGGTTGTGGAAAGAGCATCAGGTAATGGAAGAAACAACATTCATTCCCAGCAACTGTTGAACTGCTATATTTAAGTGAACATTACCAACCTGGGAAAATAAGTGAGGTGGATAAAGTAATGTCTCTGGGGTTATTTTCCTCTATTTTGCTGGTACAAACAGGGTGGAAAGGTTTGCTATTAAATAAATTACTTCGAACTTTCCTGCATACCAAATCTAAGTTGCAACGTGCAGATATCTTGAAGCGGTAGAACAGGCTGAAAGAAAAATAACCAATCAATAGCATGTCCTTCCATTACAGGTGGATTTTATTTCAGGTTGTCAGATTACCTTTAACATTTGAACTGTGGTGGGCGGTCAGGGCCCTAAAAGCCTTCTGTGCTTGCCTAAAATCAATCACTAACCTATATTCACAAGCAAAACTTAAATTTTCTTCTGTCTAACCTCATTGATTTATTCCAAACAATCCATTTTCCTAATTCTGTAGCGTTTCTCCTGGCTGCGCTGCGTCCATTAGATTTATGTGGTTTCTATATTTTTTGTCCAATCAGATTCCAGCTAGTCCGTTGTTATGTCAATCAAATCTGCCTAAGGCATTCAGAATCAGTAGTGCTGGGTGTTTTGACCTTAACAATATTAATGAAGAACATTTTATTTTTTCCAATCAAGCCAGCTAGAGGGCCCACCCAAACATTGCCATTCTGTCCTCTGATTGGTCAGTTAGAGAAAATAATTTACAGCCATGTAAATCTAGCGACAATCAGCTTTTTAGATTTACTTTTTTAAAAGGTTTTTCTGGCTTCAATGGCTGATACTAAATTGAGATACAAAGACAGAAAGATAGATTGTGTTTATAGATAATTAGCATCTCTGGTGAGTGTGATATATTTTTACTTTCATGCTTTATGCGCTATTTTATCTAGTAATTAGATGCATATTGAATCTGAACAGCTACTGATGATGTAAATATTTCAGAGCCGTGGTGATGGAGTAGAGGATTGCTATAATCTTAACTGGGCTTCTTGCTTATTTGATCTCTGTATTCACCCTCACAGATATCTTTGTCTCAGTTATACATTCGCTTTTTATATTTCATATTTAATACTATTGGTGGTTTCTTTATTAAAATGTGAAAGTGGTGATATTAAGAAGCAGAGTAAGTTGAGGGGTGGCCACTGAAGGCCTAGGTACCAGATGCACCACCCACCCCTCCATTTGAACTTGATGTACAGTAACGCTGAAGGTGTGTGAAAACTTTTCTGCATGCATGTAGTTGTATGAGGGTGTGCAGAGATCCTCCCAAGGCAAATGTAAATGAAAATGCGACTTAAACCCATACTTCCCATTACAGGTGCCATAGTAGATCTTGAAAAAACAGTTCCAGCAAGCTATATTTCTGAATATACACAACCATGCCTCTCCCTTCAGACCACCCATCGAAACCACGCCTTCAAAACACATGAACATGCATGCTGTCTGTCGAGGTTTTCGGATGTTTCCGAGATCGAGAACGAAACAAGCTGAGACCGAGTGCTCGTGACACTAGCTTTACCAAGTTGAAGGCAGTCTTGACAGCGATGTTGCGATACAGGAGTGAGCAGCTCGAGCAGCATCGCTTGCGTTTTGCTAACCAAAGCCATGTAGGAAACTGAGCATAAACCTACCCAAACAAGCAAAACATATACCGACAAGACTTTTTTTTTTTTTTTTCCAAAGCATTACATTTACAGCATGGGCTTTGATGGCCAAAGCCATGTTTACTTGAACATACAGTACTTACTTCATGGGCCGGAGAGTGAAGCCAGGATAACAGACAGGGGTGGAGGTGGGGGTGTTGCTTTGTAGGTGTTGAGCTGGGTAGTTGCTGGCCGATCGCATTGTCCTAACTAACACAAAACATACAAGAATCCCAATTTGTACCGGTCCTCGTGCCTGCACAAGCATTGAGGTGTCGATTCGTTCACATATCAGGGTACGCACACACGGGGGGGGAGAAGCAGATGACCCTGATTGATGAGTGAGGAACCAATAGTGTACAACAGACCGTGTTTTGTGATTGGAGGGGGTTAGTCATTGATTTCACACTGTAACGGGGACCATTTTCTTTCATTTCACTTCCAGACCTTCTATTTCACTGCTTGCTAAGCGGCTGTGGGGAGGTCTTCAAGCCACATGGTAAAAAATGTGTCAGAAAGGATCTCCTGCTACACCTTTAAGAGATTCTTCATATTTTTATCACTCTGTAGACATTGCCGCAATGGGATGCTAAACAGTTATTCTCAAATTTACTGTCTCTTTTTATTCATACTCTCTCTCTCTCTCTCTCTCTCTATGTTCGGAAAAAAATAGTTTTATTCAAACACATTGATAGACTGTAAATTTTGGTTTGCTTCAGAATTTAGAAGGGGACCTGAAGATAGTACCCTAGATGGAGGCAGCTGCTCAGCTCTCCGAGCTTTAAGTGTTTTCATTGTTTTATGGCTTTATTTAGGTGGATTTAATCTTCCACAAGTTCTGTAAGGGAGCTGGAAATAATTTAGTAGTGGGTGCAAGGACAGGAAAGAATTATTCTTCCTCACTAATTACCACCTAAACATAATAATCAAACAAAATTTACAGTTTTCTTTTCCAGCAACACATTTTACTGTATGGAAGGAAGGCTATATTAAGCTTGGTATTTTACAAAGTCTTACGGTAGTCATAACGGTTGAAAATACAGTTTTAATCTTTTCTATATATTAGCAATTATAGCTAAGCTGAATGTTGAATCTAAGTAAGAGTTTATATTCATGAATGAATGAGTCAGCTGGATTGTAGGTCCAAGGCTTCTTATAAGGATGTCTTCGTTTTACCCTTTTTTATATTAAGCTGGATTTATTTCACTGCAGCTATGAAAAACATTGCTTAATTTCTGAGTTTTAATCCTTTAATGGTTACATTGTGTACTTGCACATCACCTCACATTTTATGAATGGAAAGAACTGAGGATAAGGGTTAAGACTAGTTGTGCAATCCCATTTGGGATTAAGAGGACGGGAGCATATCCAACTGTCTTGGCAGCAGCGGTGAGCCACCATGAAGGATTACCGAAACAAGCCACAAGGATGTCCCTGAGATGTCTCGGATATTGCATCTCACTGGTGCTTAACACAACCTAGACGGTCACATTTTGTGATTACCTTTGAGCTATACCCCGACATAATTAGCCTGATGAGAAGCTCAATATAGCCAAGTTCTACTTTCATATGTGGAAAGAGACTTCAGCAAAAAAACTTCAGCAAAAGCTTAAAAAGTGTTTGGGTCTTATCTGTCTGCAATAAAGGTTCATCATTCTTTAAATAAAAGCTATTTGACTAAGGTACATGATGTTGATTGATGCAAAAGAAATGACAAATGCTATGAAATGTATTTTTTTAATTTATTTTTTGTATTAAAAGGCAAAAACATTTAATGTTGGATAGACAATGGGTGAACATGATGTCTTGTGTTTTGTTAG
Organism: Cyprinodon variegatus; assembly: GCF_000732505.1. NCBI lineage: Eukaryota > Metazoa > Chordata > Actinopteri > Cyprinodontiformes > Cyprinodontidae > Cyprinodon > Cyprinodon variegatus. The sequence goes on along the minus strand of NW_015150633.1, from coordinate 323,409 downwards.
ATTGAAGGAGAACACAGATTGTGTCCCTTTCCGATTAGTAATCACAAACAAAGATGTCTCAATTCTCTCCATCATACTTAGTTTTTTGTTTGCTAATTGTTGATTTCAAATGAGAACTTGACCAAAACCAACTCCTGCAAAAGGATATTTTGAATAGCACATTTAAAAAGTTGAGTCAATATTTTTCCAGCTCTCATCAGGCTAGCCTTTTCTCATTTTCACACAAACTTTTTAAATATGCATGGATAATTGAGGTAAATGTTCAGAGCTTCTCTCCATTTCTGGGGCCTAAAAATGTAATAAATGTCCCATTTTAAAGCTCAGCCTGTGGAGCTTACTTTGACCATGGAAATACACAATTTGTGTGAAACATTTAATACCAGGGGGTTCAATCCTAGTTTCAAGGACCGGCTGTCCTGCATGTTTTGGTGTTCCCCTTTCCTTTATGCAGAACATGAATGAATGGATGTTTAACAGCCTTCTGCTGCCTTTTATGGGTGTTGTGGATGGATTGCATTTATTTCATTTAGTTGTTTAGTGACACACCTAAAACATGGAGAACGGTGAGTTCTAAAATCCAGGGTTGGAAAAACATTGCTTTCTAGTGTTGTGAATTCTTTAACTGAACGTGAATGACTCACATCCCTTAAAATCCTGTAGTGTTTTTTTTTTTCTTTTTTAACAGGGACTATGTAGCAACTATCATATACAGTATGTATGAACAACATATTTGTAAAAGACAAACTGCTTTTATCAAATAAACTTCTAATTATGTATCCTCTTTACATTTTCAGGTTAATTTAAACAGAGTCAGTATTTATTGAAGGCACCATTAAGCCAATCAATAATACTGCAGTAATTGTGAATATCACAAATTATATCCCACTGATTTCTTCCCCCTTGTCCTTCAGCAGGTTAAAGTGAAAAAAAAAGTGTTAAGAATTTAAAGCAGATATTTCAATACACTACATGAAAAGACAAAACATGTTATTTTGCATCGGAATTTAATCTGTTAGAACATTTTCTGTTTTAGGTCTATTATGACTGATCACTAAAACTGTTGACTTTATACACCTTGACACATACCTCAGTTCTTTATAAAGAACAAAATCGTATTGTATGACTCTCTCAGCATTTTATTAATAAATCACTTTAAATCATAGATTTAGATCATAAGTTAAGTTACCAGAGAAGACAATGTTCTGTTGATTTTGTTGTAACAATTGGTGGATTTCTCTCAAGGATTTGGTTGTTTGATCTATCCGATTAACTAAGATTATTTTGTTGCTTTGCTTAAGTACCTTTGTTTCAGGTCTGACTGGCACTCTAGCTTTATGAAAAGCCAATTTGTTGAAGTGTGTTCAGTTTTTGTGCTGATCACTCTTGCCCTTGTTTTCCTCATTATATTCCTGTCAATACTCATTGTATCTGTCTTTCCAGGTTAACCGCTCAGTTTTGTTTCATTACAGCTGAACATTTTAGCCAAATAATTATTCTCCTTTTAATGACATTATATTTGTTTCTATATCCTCATCTCCTAATAGATATGGATTTCAGTGCAGATAAACGGAAAAAAGTGACTTTGTAAAATCAGCTCAAAGTTAAATTGCTAGCATATTTCCTTGACCCACTGGATAATTACAATTTTTATCTTATTGGGGTTTTTGTTTCTGTTTCTAGCTGGTTCTGCTCAGATCTAATGGGTTGTACTTTTTCAGTATTCTAGATCAACATTTTTGTTCCGAAACGCATGAAAGGTTTTACCTCATGTTTTCTGAATCCTGTTTGACCTCTTCTCTTTACTGGCTTTGCAGCTGTTGTCCATCTGTATCCTTCCTCCTGGCCTGCTGCCAGTTTTATTCTAGCTTCTCTATCATTTAAACTGACAAGTTCCTTTTGCTGTGGGCCTGATTATTAAATATTTAATGTCTTCACAAGTAAAAAATCCTGCTCACTTTATTTTAACCTGTAACAAATCTATTTGTAAATGAATTAGAAACGTGTGTGAAAGCTGCAGTTCAACACCTGCACCAAAGAATCTGGAAAGGAAAATATAAACAACATTTTTAAGCTACAAAATCTGATTGCTTAGAGGAATTGTTACGTATACATTTGAGTGCTTTTGATTAACACAGGAAATGGCAGAATCCCTTATTCTTAGCCCGACTGTGTTGTAAATTGACTCTTTTTTGCCCCCAAATCTTAACCCTAAATCTATTCAAATCTGATCCTCACAATATAATTAAACAGTACAATGGGGTCTGCAACCTTCATTTTTTTTTTTCTTTTTTTAAATCATTGTGTCCTAACACCTGTGCAGCCCTGGGAAGAAAGCCATTTGTTACAAATCATAAAACACCACATTTTATGGGCTTCCGGAACCACTGCTGATTATTATATAAGAAATTAAAGAATGAATTAAGCACATTTTTTCCAAAGGCTTAATAGTGGCACTGTTTCGAACATTGTTGTCTTGCAGGAAAAAGGTCCTAGCATATCCTGCCTATGGTCTTTTTCAATGCTTGCCATGTGCATTTGTGCATCCAGGCAACCTTAACAGAAAAAATATATATATATATTTGCTAGGTCTCGTCTCTTGGTTACACTAAATTGAAAATGTGTATATGTGTGCATGGTTGTTTATTCTGTACCTCTCTAGACAGAAGTTTGTACTTCCCTACACAAACACACTCACGCACACACACACACACACACACACACATATATATATATATATATATATATATATATATATATATATATATATTATATCTATATGTCTTTATTTGTATAGATATATATACACAGAGAGAGAGAGAGGGAGAACAAGACAGACAGACAAAATTTTTTTTAATAAAGAGATAAATTATTAGACCAACTTAATTTTCCTCATTTCTTGTTCTAATGGTACTGTTTACTACCCGAACTTTAAAATGTGCAACAAAAAAAAAAAAAAAAATTATGATGGTCCATTTCTTTTCCAAGAGTTGTATATTTTTTATTGAATCCATTCAATGTAATTCTTCTTAATGGTTGGCACGGTGGCTCCTGTTTCCTTAAAGCTATGAAAAAAGTGGTTTCAGCAACCTTTTTACTCTGCGTGATTATGGAGATGCTCTGTTTATGAATGCTTCAGCCAAATGTCATAAGTCATTTAATACTGTTTATCATTCGCCTTGAGGTTTGTAACTGGCTGCAGACATCTCACGCATCACTGTGAGTTGCACACCGAAGCTGATTGGCGTCCTCTGGGTATAAGGAGATGTATTCATCTGATGACTTTGATCTATGAAATTCTGCTTGGCTAGACTCCAACTTGCTTAAACTCTCTCTCACAGAATAAATATCTAGTACTGGCTATTATCTTTGCTCTTACAACATTTCCTTTCTTTCTGTTGCAAGGGTTTGAGTCACAAAATAGAACAAAAACATTCATTGTTATTGCTCCTAAAGTATGAAAGTATCTTAAGTCTAAAGTCAAGATACTGGGTCTTATTTATTTGAAATTATTTCTCTAAGAACTTTATAGAGAAATTTCAATCAGATCATGCAGTGAGATTGGTTTAAAGATTTCTATCTAAGAAAACCCAGCTGACTGCATCAAGTCATTGACTTTGTTTGATTTGCTCCTACTGGATGAGCATGTGGCAACAGTCATTTGCATTGTGCTTCTTGGTTCTACAGCAATCCCTCACACCAGGCATGCATGCAACAATAGCAGAGACAACCTCCCTTTTTAACTGGAAGAAACCTCCAGCAGAACCAGGCTCAGTCTGCTTGGCTTTCTGCTGACACAGACTGGGAGTTCCAGGAGACAGACGAAGACATACAATAGGAATATAGACATACGGATGTGTGGCAAGTTATGGAATAAGGCCCAGTGAGGATTTGATCCTACAGACTTCCAGGTGAAAGTCATTCTCGTTTACCAGTAAACCAAAGGGATTCCCTTGTGGCCACAATAAGTCGGACTCCCACCACCATTTTCGAATCCATGGACCATTTACCGGCATTGCACATGGATCCCACTTCGAAGAACGAATTGTGGCAAGATGCTCAAAGGAGGTTGAGTGGATTTTTGATCACACAAGAAACCTGGGTAAGAGTTATGTTTGGTCAAGTAGCCAGGAAGCATGATCAATCGGAGGCATAATGACAGGACCACACTGCCTCCCACTCATGCCTCTGTTCCATACCTTGACACATGCTTGAAAAGGTACTGTAACGGTAAATAAGCTCCATTGGTGGCTATGTCTAGGAAAGAAGTAAAAGTAGGTCAGCTTTGAGATAATTTTTTTATACAAAAAGGGATGAAAGACACCACATAAAGTTAGTAGCAGTAAAAGCTGAGCCCATAACTCTGTATAGGAGAGAAACAGGACGGCTGATATTTCATTCCAGGATGATGCTACTGTGATAAGAAAAAGCAGAGGGGACAGTAAGTTAGGAGTTGAACTAACAAACATTGCAGAATGGGAGAATGGAGATATAGTAGAATAAAACAGAATGATGAATAGTTGTCCCCATATCCTCCAGCAGTCTAAGACTATTGCAGCATTACTATAGAGATAGTCTGATAAATAAAGGATCTACCTTCCATTCTACTTTTACAGATTCTAGAAGCCTCTACTAAACCTGCAGATTGAGAATGAAGTGATCTGTAAGGAACATAAAAAAAATATTCAGAAATATGAAATGGAGCCTGGTCATGTAGAAATAATAATAATAATTATTTGTTAGAAGGAGGACTTTAAATTGGCAATCTCGATTTACCATTAAGCCAATAAGGGGAAACAAGACTAGGCCAAATGTGATCTCTCTTTAATTTTCATTAGAACTTGCTCCTGCTGAACACAAATCTGCTAATCAATGCTAATGCTCTTAAATTGTTTTCTGTTGTTTTTTCTTTCTTTAATTTTTGTTTAATGAGCCTAAAGCCTTGACCTTGGTTTTCTGGGCTTGTTCCTTATAAACAGCCTCAGAAACCTCATGGTCATGTTTGATCACGCTATTAATAATCACTGTTGTCAGCTGATCAAGACATTGTCCCTATAATCTTAGAAATATCTCTTCAGTAAGAAGAATTGTTAAGATTTGAAAATAACATCTATGCTTGCCTCTCATCTCAATTATTGCAATTCCATTTCCAGTTGTTTCAATAAGTCAGCTCTGACCAGATGTCAAATGGCACAAAGTTCTTTTACCAGACTTGACAATTTCATCTTGAATGTTTCACATCACTCAAGTTTTATCTGCTTTTCACTGACCTTCTGTCAAAATACATATTGGGCCGGATCTATCAAAGGTTTGCGTGTATAAAAACGTGAGCTATTTCACTGCGCACGCTAAAAAATGTACAAACTGATCTATCAACAGCGTGCTAAAAGGATTTGGTCTTTAAAACGTGCTAAATAGCGCCTCTTATACTTTTTCTGCAATGAATATGCAATATGGGGCGTTTACACGCAAAAGTGCGTCTTGTGGGAGAAGAACA
>NW_015150633.1:314283-316970 GCF_000732505.1 Cyprinodon variegatus | reverse complement strand
GCAAATTACTGCACGCAAAATTTGATCTTGATAAATCCGGCCCATTGACTTTAAAATTTTGGTTCCAAATTTCCTTGCCCTACATAAAGGAGTAAGACCCCTCAGTGCATCCCTGGCCTTTTGTGTCCCATTCTTCACACCACACCTTTTGGCCGTCAAGCCAGTTTCTCTTAAAAGTCAAAAAGACTTAATATAAAGCCCAAGGAAACTCTCCTTTCAGGTTGTACAGTAGACTGTGCAACGACTTTCCCCTGTTCCTTTGTTTGGCTGACTAAGACTTTGTTATACAGGAAAAACTTTGGCTGGTGTATTTCAACTTTTGATTCATATTTATTTATTGTCCCCAATATTCAGTCTTTTTATGCCATTTTGTGATTCTTATCTCTGGAAAGGGCTTCACTGTATACATAAACTTTACTTATTCAATGGAGTTTTAATCTGAACAAATAAAGGAAATGAATGTTAACTTAGAAGATATTTCTTCCTTTTCTAAGAAAAGATTTTTGCCACCATAGTTTTCTAGTTACCTTAGCTCTGCACTAGAAAAGTGAGAAAAAATATATAATAGGTTATTATTTTTGCTTATTCTCACAGCTGCATTATTTTATTGTGTCCCTGCACAAGAGGAAGCTAGCTGGTTCATTACCACAATTGGTCCCTGTTTTCTAAGTTTTAAAGGTCACAGAAATGAATCTCAAATTAGGTTGAAAGGTGCTATGATTGCTGTATAGATTTGAGATATTCAGAGAATTGTTTGTTTCTTAGGCTTGTGAGAAAACATTATTAATGCTTTTTCAAATTTTGGGTTTAAGAAATTGCAGTGTCTAAGGTGTTTATCTATGATGTATACATTTTTTACTTTGTCTCGATTGTTTTTTTTTTTTTTTTTTTTTTTTTTCATTCCATTGAGAATCTAAAAACAACTGCAGTAGTTGTTTCCTACAGCTAAAATGAACCAGAAAAAGCATAAAATTTAACAAACACTGTAGCTCCAATATAAGCAACTTGTTAAAAGTTAGTGAATGACTATCTACTGTATTTCTTTTCTGTAATGAAAAAAAATTAGTAATCATTTTCAAGTGACTGAAATGAGCTTGTCAATAATGACAAAAATATGCAATGGCTTTCCATGTAAGCTGAACCTTAAATTTTAAATCATCAGATAATACATTTTGTTCTGCTGTAGAGAGTGCTAACCTTTCTTCCTCTGCCAGAGGCTTTCCCTATCTGGACATGTGCTGCATGACAATTCTTCCTCACTGGACTATGCAGCACTATCAGATGCTTCACCAACTTCTTTTGATCTGTGACTGCCACTCTGTGGTCATAAATATTTAACAGTTTTCCACACTGTCTTTGAAAATGATTTCTGCATCTCATGTATGAAAAGGTGAGCTTAAGATAATATACTATAAGTACAATAAAAGTGTGGATGTTTATTTCACTCTTGGTAAGTATTTGTTAAAAGTGCTAAGATGAATGCATTTTTTCTTTTTTTTAATACAACCTTTAATTTGACTAAATTTGTTAATTAATCACAAGGTCAAAACCAATAGAGAGAATGATTTTAAATAGTCTTCTTTTCAATTATTTCTTATGTTTTGTTTTTGTAAAATCTTCTGTCAGTTTTGTCTCAGGAAATGAGGCATATTGATCATGCAGACCATAGGGGAAGGTGACTTGTCTCTTTGTTGATTTTAGCAGATGTTTTTAATCTTTATCCATATAAATGACCATCAAAAATAGGATTGCAAGCTATTCTGTTTCAGGGGTGACCCAATTATTATTTTTAAATTTCTTGGCATTTACTACAGTTTAAGGTGCAAAATACTTTTAGGACATTCTTAGTGCTTTTTCTTTAGCACTAAAAAATCTCCACCATACTTAAGAAGCCTTAATTGCTTTAATTCCTAACCTATTCTTTGGTGTTGACAAGCTCAATTGTATACCTATTTCACACTATTCTGCCTTTTTGCTTTAGTGATGTTGCTATTATACAACAAAGACATTTTGTTTTGTTAAACATTTAAGAATGTTGATCACACAGTTTGAATGCCACAGTGAAATCCAGGCTGTCACATATGTTTTGGGGGAAAAGTAAAAAAAAAACCCTGCCCTGTACAGTAAGAGCTTCATTCTCATACATGGTGTGAAACCTACTGTACATCTAGACCCCTGCTGCAGAATTAATACAACACAAAGGTAACAACAATGACTCACTGACTTTGCTTATCTCACACAATGGTTATTCAGATGCTTCATTCATCTTAACTTGTTCAAAGATTGAAACTGTAATTAAGACTGGTCTGTCTGTTATTGGGTATAAAAAAAGTAAATACCTTTAGTAAAAAGGTCCTGTCACAATGCAGATGCAGAAACTAAAGCAGATTGTCATGGTTGCTACCCTGATAGCTGACCTAATTGCTCATTTGACTTACCTGCCTAACTCTGCCTGGTTAACAATCATCACTAATCTCATCCACCTGCTCCCGCTGCTTTATATACAGCTCAGTCCCAGGTATCGGGGCCAGATCATTGACATTCAATTCAATTCAGTTTATTTATATAGCGCCGATTACCAAAACTTGTCATCTCAAGGCACTTCACAGTTCAACCATATCATACAGTCAAATTGATACAAAGTTTTCTATCTAAGGAAAACCAGTTGATTGCATTGACTCAAATAC
>NW_015150633.1:307623-313592 GCF_000732505.1 Cyprinodon variegatus | reverse complement strand
GTATTTGAGTCAATGCAATCAACTGGTTTTCCTTAGATAGAAAACTTTGTATCAATTTGACTGTATGATATGGTTGAACTGTGAAGTGCCTTGAGATGACATGTGTTGTGAATTTGGCACTATATAAATAAACTGAATTGAATTGAATTGAACTTACCTGTGCTCTCCCTAACCAGAGTGCCAGGGATGGGCGGTCCCCTAGCCTCCTCAACTGCCGCTGCAGATCCACAGCCCCAAGTCCTGATTATTTTTTAAAAAACGTTCTGAATTCGTCTTCTGGCTGTCTCGCCTCGAATACTGGGTCCTAATTTCCGAGCTCGTTACACAGATAAAAGGGTTGTACACATTTCAAAGTGTGTACTTAAATTTTTTTTTTTTTTAATCACTTGAACGTCATTAAACAACTTACAATTTCACAATATCTCAAGGTGCTGGTATGGACAGGACATGTTGGACACATGGAAGGTGAGATATATCCTGAAAGGAGTAAAAGGAGGACACTGGATGGACTGAGCAGAGAATTTATCTCTTGCCTTACACTGCAAAATCTCGGAAAATGAGTAACCTTTTCTCAAAATAATTGTATTTACTCTTAATTTGAGTAGGTAAATAATGAGTATGTGGAATGAGTAGTCTCTACTCTTAAATTAAGAGTACTAGATATTTGGCATTTGAGTTCATTTTTCTTCTTTTAAATGTAAATTGTCTTATTCCATTTCCAAAGTCTCTAACTCACCTGCTCAGTTCAAGAAAAAATGCACTTATTTTAAGAAAAAATAACATACTTAGATTTCAGTTGTTTCGCAGTGTAGAAATGCATTTTAATGCTACGTTCACACCGGACGCAGCAGGCGCAGCAAAATCGCGTCTGCTGCTTAATTTTTGCTGCTTGTACCAGTTAGTTCTGACGCGTGGCTGAAGCAGCTTTGCTGCTCTGGCTGCGCGGTGCAAAAGTGGGTCTGACACGCGTTGGGCGGAGCTTCACTATCCTTTCTCTGCCTTGCAGCTATATTTGCTGTGATCAGTGGGAATAAAGTAGTTTTGATATGTTTTTAAGTGAGAAAATCCTCCTGAAAACTTAATCAGTGCAGTCAGTTCATCCAGATTACCATTTCTGTCTGAGCCGCTCAGAGCCCCACATACCAGCGGTGCACTGTCAGTAGGAATCCTATTCAACAGCAGTCTCTGGCCTGGTCCCCTCCTCGCGGTTCACTGCGGTGGCTGGTAGGTGTTTTTCATCTAAATAATCCAAACTGCAGGCACCAGGATTATAAAAGCGAACATATTCTGCCGGCAGATTTCTGCATTGCTGCGTCCAGTGTGAACGTAGCATAATGGAGGTTCTATTGGTTAACCAAACCTTCTGATCGGAGGAGTATTGTGGAGCTTGGAGTTTCATCTTTTTTCAGCTAACCTTTCATTTTAAGCAGATGTGTGGTTAATTGTGTTGATAGTGTTGCTCCAAACCTGTTTGCAACGTCAAATGTGAAGTGACAGACAAATATCCTTCTCGTTAGCAGGGAAAAGAGGTGGCTGCTAACCAAAGGGGATTTTAAATGGGGAAAGTCCAGCTTTAAATGAAGGGTGAGAATTATAATTATATTCCACCCAGGGGAGATGCTGATTCAGTTCACATGGATTGTTCTTGATGAGACAACGGGGGAGGCTTCTAGTTCCTGGTTTAGTCATTCTGACCGATTAAAGGTGGGTAATAACCTTAGGGAGAGAGACATTTGGTCTGAATCAATGCAGAAACTGCTTTCTAGTCTGAGGGAGGAACTGGGGTCCACGTTCATACTGCAAACACTATCTACCTCTCTATAAATTAGTAAAAAGTCCTTAAAATAAGTGTATTGAACCTTAATTTGAGTAGGTATATAAAATGATCTGCCAATGGAATTAGTGTTTTTACACATAAAATAAGATAGTTAGATATTATAGACTTAGAATAAGATAATGCAGTTGTTGTTTTTTTCTTATTTCAAATGTACTTTGTATTATTCTATTGGCAAAGAGTCTCACTTACTGGCTTAATAAAAAAAAAATTACCTATTTAAAAAATATATATATATATTTTTTGTAGTTAGACTCAACTTTCCCTGGCATGCCATTGGTCTGAATACATGCCTGATCAATAGTAGTAGTATGAAGAACTGAAGGAAGTCTGAAAAGATACCAAGTGGCAGGGTTTAGAAAAGTGGTTAGTGATGGTTAGAATTGTGGACATAAATAGTGATGTTGGAAGTCCAGATGTAAACTATACATCATTTTAAAGAGCTCTAAAATTTTTTTTTCTTTTTAGATAGAAACATGCTGTGTTTCCTTAGTTAAATATCTATATTGTTTTGTATTATCACAGTTATTTTTATAAACTGGACCAAATGAAGATTCATAGCTACTTCAGTGGAAACTAATTGGGATTCTAATAAATAAATAAAAAATGTTCTAATGACTGAAAAATAACGTGCAAAATGCTGTGATCAACTAAACTAAATGTTAAAGTGTAATTTACAAAAATGTTCTGATATCAACAAATTAAAGGTGGATTTTGTGTTTTGTTTTTTTACACATTTTTTCTTTTTTTTTTTCCAGTGTTCAGTTATGCTTCTATACTGTTATTAAGATGCACAAATAAATACAATTAAATGTAAAAAATGCAGGTAAAGAAAACGGGAAAACATCAGCTTTTTTATCTGTCCTTGCATGTTTTTATTTTTTTTATTAAACTTTTAAATATTGTTACACAACAAAAATGCAGGTAAAAAAAAGACAAAACATCAGATTTATATATCTGTTCTGGTAAAAAAAAAAAAAAAATATTAGACACAAAAAGAAAAAAAAATGTTTTGGCAATTCTCCATCCTAAGAAAATCTTTTCTCATGACAACACTAAAGTCATAACTATTTGATTCTATAGAAAACAGTCAGTGTACTGTTTGTAAATTAATATACAATTACATATATGTCCCCCCCAATATAGCTGAAGGGGGATTAATATCTAAACAAAATGTGCCCAATTAACCAGTTTCTCTCCCTAGAGTCATGTAGCTCATCAGCATTACAGTAGGTCTCAGGTGTGTGCTGATTTATTTTCTGTTGACAGCAAATGTACACTGTTACACAAGCTGCACACAAAGGGTCATATCTTTAGTGTTGTCCCATTAAAAAGGCATAAAATTATACAGTGGTGTACTCAACTTGGAAACTGTATTTAAGCACACCTTTACATCCCACACAATAATGATCTGTTGGATAAAACCCTTAAAATCAGGCAAATCAAACGCTTGCTAAGTATGTTAAAACAAAAATGATCATGCTGATTTCATGGGGTGACTTCCATTTTAAATGAGGATTGAAACTTTTATTTTTAAACCCAGTTTTCTTTTAATAAAGTCTGTTGAGATTAACTGAGAAAATATGTTTTATGTCTTTAATGGTAGATCTCATGGGTGGGTGATATTGGGAGCACACTGCGGTTGTAAGAAAGTCCGTAAATCGGGCTCATCTCTGCATGCCTCAAGCTCTCCACTTTCCCAAATTGCCGCAGGTGGAAGAGAAGGGTGAGCTTTCGGGTCATGGTACGAAGCGCCAAGAAGGAAGCCAGGATTTGAGCAAGTAGAAAAAAGAGGTAGATAGAGTGGACAGCTCTCTCCAGAGGCAGAATGATAACCCCTTCATCAGTGATGAAGAACAGCAGTATTGGTGTCTGGAACGTCAAAGACAGGAGCCAGAAGGCTGCCAGTGCTGGGACCTGATGACAGGGAGAAAAGGGACTGAGCCTGGTGCATGAGCATTATTTAAAGATGTTGTTCTTATGTTACTTTCACTGTTACAAGCACATTAAGAACAGCACTATTTCAAAAACTGTGTACAATTTATTTATATAGCACTTCATTAAATCCAACATGTATTAACATCACTTAAACATTCCTAAAGTTTATAGACCAACACAAAATATTGAGAAATTAAAGGGAAAACAATACATGTTGTATAAATGTGTTTACATATTAAACTGAATATACATTTTTTTTTTGGACTCTTTTGCCTTTTATTTTCAATTTAGTCACAGTTTAACTACAGCAGTTCGGCTTTGGCTTTACAGACTTTTTTTTACAAAGCATTGCTGATTCATGGTAAGTTTAAGACTATTATGAGGGTTAAGATAAATAAAAAACAGGCATGGAGACAAGAGGCGAACAAAATAAACTAGTGAAAAATGACAAAACTAAGGGCTTAAGTAAAGTTAGATGTCTCCATTGAGTGGAACTAAATCTGTTTCCCAAAGATGAAAGGACGTTTCTGTCTAAGTGTCATGGTGGGGGCATACAATTAAAAAAATTCTAGTTTTTATTGTAAAGGTGTTTCTAACTATATTGAAGCAGAAATGATGAATTTCTATAAACATTTTAATGGCAAATGTTTTGTTTTCTATTACTTTGTGTTGGTCTGTCATCAAATTCTGATGCAATGAAGTTTAAGATTAAAGCTTAATAACAAAGTGAAAATTTCTTTGAGGTATTAATACAGATGCATGTCAAGGCATACGGTATAACCAGAGCTTTTTGTTGTGGTTTAGAGAGGATCTGGCTCTAAAATACCTTTTCTTTAAGGTTGCCAATGTATCCCAGGTAGAGCCTGATGACTTCAATCACTGTAACAAGAACCAACCCGGTTATGAGCAGCCCCTGGTAATATCCAGGGAGGTAGCTGAACTGTAAACGGAAAAGAAAGATGATGAGAATATTTCATGATAAAAGAACAGATTATATTAGAAATCTCAGAACCCTCTGATTGGTCCCTTTTCAATGTTTAAAATGGATTAAAATTAACTGTTTTAATTTGATGAAGATTTACTACTTTATAGAACTTCAAGGCAAGAAATGTACATAGGTAGCTAAGTTTAAGCTCTATTGTTTCCATAATATACTTGTCTTCTAGTTGTGTCAAAACAAGGGTTGATGACATGCATTTTTGTTGGTAAATTTTATCAGAATTTTAGAAACTATTTTAAACATTTAAACAAACATAAATTATGATATAGACATTCAGAAAATTTGATAGGATAATTTCAAAAGGTTGTGTAAGTTTTGCAGCTAAAATAAATGTTTATTTAGTTGAAGTGAGGGAAAGTGCACTCATATGAAAATTGTCGAGGGAAACCACTAGATGGAGCCAAATTTAAAGCTTTTTTTTCTACTTTAAGAATGCTTTTGGGGCTTTTTTCTACATTGGAAGGTTTATGAATGTACCTTTTTTCATCTGTTTTATATTAATATATTTTTTTACTTATTTGAAAGGTTTAATTAAGTTTATGTGACTTCAGGTTAAAGGTTTTCTTTATTTTTACTGGTGTCACCTGATAGATCTACAACTAAGAGTTTAGTGTCTGCAAAGCAACCAAAGCTAATCTAAGCTGAGGGGGGATTTTAAATTTAAAAAAAATAATAATCAAATTGATAAAAGAAAAAAATCTAAATTTATCTTCCACTGATTTTACTTTGTAACTCTATCTAAAATATTCTCAGAGTATTGCATAGATTAAATACAAGTTTCTCAATGACTTACTTTCACTTCCAACATGAAAACAGCAGAAAACCACCAACATGGAAAGTAAAACAAATTGAAGTACAAGAGCATTTGAAGAGGAAGATGAGAAACCAGTTCGTTGACCACTGAAAGACAATTATAAGGAAATTTCAAAGGTTTGTGATATAAAAAAAATGTTTCAACTAAATAAGAGTAGTACTACTGTATATTATAGGTAATACTTTTTTAAATCATAACTCATAGCTGGTGATGAGGATTGCAACATAACTCTCACAAAACAAAAGGTTGAAACACAACTGTGGAAAGCTCACATTTTTCCATATGCCTAGATGGATTTAGCTTCTCATCAAGCACATAATATACAGTTATATATGTTCTCTCTATAGATAGATAGATAGATAGATAGATAGATAGATAGATAG